>NC_054826.1:155607296-155909507 GCF_018345385.1 Vulpes lagopus
TTGTGAACCTGCTTTGGATGTAGCTTTTGAAAAGGCCAAAGAGAAATTCTAAACTCCTTTTTGTGATATATTCTTGTTCCCATCAGTGACCTCTTCATTGAGGAGAGAGAGAGGAAGGAAGAAAGAAAATGAGGTTTTCTCTGATGACAAGTCAATTTAAGAGAACCCTCTGATCAATGACTGTGCTTGGCTAAGGCAAGAGGTTTCTGGTTTCTTTTAAAGGAAAAAAAATGCCAACACATCATTGATAGCTTGTAGTCTTTGAAAGTGGGAATACATGTTCTCAATAAGGCACATGAAAGTTAAGCTTGATTTTGCATAAGGACTTAATTTGTAGAGTATAAAAATATCCTCAGTTAAGTTAATGGCCAGGAGAGAGGAAGTAAAGCTCAAAAGTTATATTTGAAAAAAATTCATTAGAAAAGACATAATAATGAACTTTGTCTTCCCAAATCAATGCTGACTTCAATTAATGGCTAAGGATTTTTAAAAATATGCATGATGCTGTTTATTTCTTCAATGAACCAATAGGAGTATTGATGTTGAAATTATGCTAAATTATGAGACTTATAAACCTGTTGCCTCTCCCAAGTTTAGAAGCCACAACATGAAGGATTTGAATATAAATTGATTATAAGACAAAAAGTATTAAAAAAATGAAAATAATTTTTTATTTCATTCAGGAAACCAAATTGCCTGTTAGATTCAACATACGGGTGTGCAGGCACAAGTAGGGATTGTCATGTCTCTATCAGTGACAAATGCCTGTAGAACTGAAATTGTTTACCTTGAGAAATTTAACTAGTGATTTCCTATATCCCTTCTCTAGCTTATAATGAGCTCATACTTTTATTTTTTCACAATGTTTTACAATCAGCTAAGTGAATAACAGTAATAATTTGCTTTAATATAGTACTTCTCATCAAAGTATTTTAAAGTGCTTTTGCAAAGAATTAAACGGCACAGGATCCAGTAATGCATATGCTGTGTTGTTACTCACATTGTAAAGTGAAGATATAAAGAGCTTAAGTGGCTCTTCCCAGATCTATGGAAAAAAATCAGTCAAAGATTCATGAATTAATTGTAGGAATCCTGGCTCCTACTTCATTGATCCAAAGCTGGACCTCATATTTATTAGATAGACATATTTGTCTTTAAAGGCTAACCAGAAGCATGCATTTCTCACAGCTCTAATTTTCTCAGCTTAGTAATGAATAATAAAAAAGAATTGCCAGGGTAGGATGAGGTTGAAATGCTAGATTTGTAGGAAGTTTGACTGTTGCTTTTAAATATAATATACTTGAAGAAAACAAGATCTTTGTGTCCGTATTCTCTTTCTCAATGTATTTGTTTGTTTATGATCTTTGTTCATAAAATAATTTGCCTGTGAGTGAACAAAGGAGAGGTCATTCTTTTGCTTATCTAAAAACTTAAATTTAGATGAAAAAGAAATAATGAATTTCTTTGCTACAAAACAGGATTTTTAAGTTTTTTAATTTTAATTTTTTTTGCCACTATTCTATTTAAGAATAAAACTATGATGGGTATTAAAGAGGGCACTTGTGGGATGAGCACTGGGTGTTATATTTATATCATAAATATATTTATATTTATATTTAGTGAGGAATCACTAAATTCTACTCCTGAAACCGATACTACACTATAGTGTAGATAAATAAATATATATATATGTTAACTAACTTGAATTTTATTAAATTAATTTTTAAAAACAATAAAACTAAGGATTTGTCTATGAACACTTCTCCTAGGAGAAAATAGTCGTTAAGGACTTCATATAAATATATGTGGATCTCTTTTTAGAATTTATATATACATATATTCTTTTTAGAATTTATAAATAATTTATATAAAATTTTATATAAATAAATATAGAAATATATAATTTATTTATGAATAAATATTATATTATATTTAAATAATATATAAATATATATATAAATACAAACCATTTTTCATTGTTTGTCTTATATCAAAGTGGCTTCTTGGAATATTATCAACTCAGATAGTTTAGTTCCGTATTAATCTTTACTTACAAGATGAACAGACCATCTTGTATAATATATTTTATTAAAGCTAGGAAACATTAAAAAAAAATACAAGACTCCATTTTCTGAGAGTAATCTGAATATCAGGCCTGAGTAATATCTCATGCTGTGCTAAACATCTGTTCAAAACAGACCCTTATTGGTATAAATGTTGAAAACTCAGAAGCCATGATTCAGGAATCAGACTCCATGGTATTTACCATGGAGTTGAAAACGTATGTCCACATAGAAACCTACACACACATGTGCATGATAACATTATCCTTAATAGTCCCAAAGGGAAGCAATCCAGATGCCCTTCAGTAGGCGAATGAATAGGTAAACTATGGTACATCCAGAAAATGGCATATTATTCAATATTAAGAAGAAATCATCTACCAAGCTATAAAAAGACATGGAAGGAACTTAAATGCATATTACTAAGGGTAAGAAGTCAATCTCCAAAGACTAGATCCTATAGGATTCTAACTATATGATGCTATGGAAAAGACAAATTATGGAGAGCATATAACGATCAGTGGTTGCCAGCAGTGGGGTGGGGGAAGATGAATAGGAAGGGTACAGAGGATTTGCAGAGTAGTAAAAACACTCCACAGTATTTTACTGATGGCTATATGTCATTATGCATTTGTCCAAACTCATAGCATGTACAAGAGCAAATCCTTATATAAATTCTGGACTCTGGGTTTGATATGTGATATGTCAATGTAGCTCATTCTGGGTAACAAATACATCATTCTGGTTAAGTGAAGTTGACAATATCTGAGGCTGTGAATGTATTGGGGTAGGGAGTATATGTGAAATCTCTACCCTCCTTTCAATTTTGTTGTAAACCTAAAACTGCTCTAAAAGTCTTTTAAAAAACCACACACCTCCCTAAGGTGTGTCTAAGTATATTTCTTTGGGAATATTTTTCCTCCAATGATAAACCTTCTTCAGGACATTCATATTTCTAAAATAGGCCTGACAGGAGAAAAGTCTTCCTTCTAAACAAATTGTGTCAACAGCTCAATCATTTGGTAAATTGCTTTTACTTATTTCCAAAGAAGAGGGAATTTGGCAGAAATACCTGGATTCTACATATTTTTTGAGGCCATTAGACTATGATAAACTTTCCTTCTACACCATTTCCTGATTTAAGTGTTTCCTGGGGCACCTGGATGGCTTGGTTGGTTAAACATCTGCCTCCAGGTCATGATTCTAGGTTCCTTGGGATGAGTCCTGTGTTGGACACCCTGCTCAGCGGGGAGCCTGCTTCTCCCTTTGCTTCTGCCCTTTCCCCTACTTGTGTTCTCTCTCTTTCTCTCTCTCTCTCTCTCAAATAAAATCTTTAAGTGTTTCTTGTTTGCCTTATGTGAGCTTTGACAGGGGATGGGGTAGAGTATAAAGATAAATAGGACCTAGTTCCTGCTCCCCAAAAATCTAAAGCTGGAGCATAAAGTTTACCTAAGATTCAAGGTGAAAATCCACATGCCATGAAATCGAGTGTCCATCATATGAAGAGTCAAGGATAAAATCATAAAGTAACGTCATCTAGAAAGACCCTATGGTTATATAATACAGTTTAAAAAAATAAATGTGTAAATAAGGCACACCAGCAAAGACATGCAAGTAAAACTTACTAATTAAGATCTGTTTAAAAGTATTCATTCAGAAATACATTTCAGGTGACTATAATGTGTCAGACACTATTCTAGGACACTAGATGCAAGAAGAGGCCTGCTCCTTAGGATGCATGTGGTTTGGAGGAGGTGGGGAGATGGATGCTATAAAAGTTCCTCTTCAATTTCAGTAAATAGGGAAACGAAGGTCATGTATAGAGTATTGAGATGGTACATGACAACGATATCCAAGTTAGTGTGGAAAAATATGGAAAGCTTCACAGAATGTCACATTTAGGCTGAGAAATATGAATAGGAGTTTAAAGGTCTTGAAAGGAGCCCTGAGTTTTGTAGGAGTTAAAGGAAGGCCAAAACCCAAGGGTGTCATCAAGCTAGAGGAAATGAAGAGGTGATGAGACCAAGGAGGGGAAATAAGGAGCCATACCATGCATGTCTTACTAAACTGGCACCCAGGTCTTTCTGCAAAGAATAGAAATAAGTGACAAGTTGTAAGCAGAAGAACAAGATGATTAAATTCCAGTTTTTAAAAAGATTGCTCTGGTTGCTCTTTGAGAATGGATTAGAAATGACTAAAGAATGGATGTGGAAGGACAGTTAAGAGACTCTATCAGCAGTTCAGAAGAGAGGACAGTGGCTTGCATTAGATTCCCAGTGACACGGTCTCTGGGCCATCATTGATCTCTTCTGTTTTCAGTATTAGCTTCTGAAGCAAAGTAAAATATACTGTTTAATAGCAAATGCAGTTTCCTGAAGAGATCTAAATAGGAAGCCTCTGTATTATACAAATGTGTACTCAGTATGTATTGATTGTGGGTGGGTAGAGAGTCCTGCCTGTCTGGGGTTTTCATAATGGTCCAGGTAGTGCCTAAAGATCTCATGAATTGACTCCTAAGGAGTCAGCTAATGATCCTATGCCCTAAAAAGGAAGATGATATTAACCCATCACCATGACCTGTGAACATTTTCAGTTAGATGAATCTTTTCAAAGCTTTTTAAATGAAGTAATGTGTTTATTTTGTATTTCTAATGTTGAGAATAAAGCTTTGACTTTACACCTAGAATGCGCTTATGTAGATTAACTGAAAAAAAAAAAAACGACATCTTTTTTTTTTTTTTTTTTTACACCTCGGAGCATACAAATATCTATGTAATATGGTTCCAATTATTTTTTAATTATGGAAGATCACGATATCACTTCTAGAAAATTATTTAACAATGGAAGCGACTATCTTTCAAAGAAAAATGCTATTTCTATGAGAAACTCTTGCGTTTAAAACAAGTTTAATATTGTTACGAATATCTCACTCTTAGTTTATCAAGCAACATTACGATTGATTAGAGAATAGTTTAACTATGGCAACAATATGAATCAGCTTAACACTTCTCCTCCCCTTCATTCATCTTGGAATGAGATAATGAGGCAAGACTACTCTAGTAGAGATATCACTTTTAGCCAAATAATTCATCTGTGAATACCCCCAGATTGCAAAAATTACAGCATCATTTAAGCATTATTTATGGTTAGTATGAGGTTAAAACTTTGGCAATATTTCACAGTGCATGGAGGAAAACTATTCATGGCAGCATATTTACGCATTTTATAGAAATGGTTCAGGATGATTCATCTTTATAAAGTTAATGGAACCTATTCAATAATATTACTAAATTAGTTTTTAGGTCAATGAATATTTTTTTAAATTAGGCAAACACTATTAAGTGAAATAATTTCTAAAGCTATCTACTCCATCCCCCAGCTGCTAACAGTTTGTTCCTATGTAGCCCTAGCACCTATATTCCATTTTAAAATATAAACATATATAAATAAAGTTTCCAGTGCAATTTTTCCCGTTCCAGTTGTCATCCTATCTATGGAACACTTTCATGCAAATAATCTGCTATGCTTGATAGTAAATAATTCATATAATCTAGCAAAAACAATGGAGATTTAAAAACAAAGGGCTTAGTGAAATACAAAAGACGCAGAATTTAGACATGTGAAACATTCATGTGAATTAAAAACAAATGCGCAGACTCCTGTAAGGTTGAATTAAATTGCAGCACATACCGAAAACTTCTGAAAATCTCTTCTTTCATTCAGCTGTCTCCCTAGAGTCCTATTCATCACAGTGTTGGTAACTGCCCTTGGTCATTCTTCCTCTCTCCACTGATTAAAACAAAAACAAAAACAGAACATGCTCACAAAACAACTATGATGATGTATCATCCACTGAAGAAATTAGACAAACAAGCCATAAACAAACAACAGGCAAATGCTTACTGCCACCTAAGATTTAGAATAACATCTTGAGAATCATTTGTTTGTAAGAGAAACTAATCAAATTAAAAAGAAAAATATTTATTCCTACCTATTGGCAGCCTTGACATTCCGTATTAAGAGTTTAGTCTTTTTCTGAAGGCTATAGGTGGGGAATTGTGGTAGAAGATTGGTGTTTCAGTTTCAATGTTTAAAACGTAGTGCTAATTTGTTTTGTCAAATTAATCAAACAAATAAGAAATATCCACTGTAGATAAATTTGAAAATACAATTCAGAAAAAAATTGAAAAGGAAAATTTAAAAAGAAAAACATAACCCTACAGTTAGCCATTGTCTGCCTTATTGCTCTGGGACCCTTGGGTAGGTTCAGTGCAGCACTGGAAAAATAGAACATGTACTGTGTATTGTCATATAGCAAGAATTTCCTCAAATGTCCCATTCTGGATGCCTGAGTGCTGACAGTGTCCCTAATCCTCAAGCCTGGCCAGCTGCTCCAACCATCACTTCAGTACAGGACAAAAGGAAGGTCCAAGGGCCACGTCCATGCTCTGATGCTCCTGGTCTTGGAGATTGCCTTTGAGCCACTTTTCTGCTAGTTTGGAAATGATGCACAGTGACAGCAACTTGAGGAGTCCTCATCCCTGTGAGTTTTGATCTGATGGTCAACTGAGCTCAAGTACTCAAAGTCCAACTCATAGCTTAGGCAAATTTGAAGAATTATGCTCTGGATCCTAGTCATATTGGAGTTCTCCAGAGAAACTGAACTAATAGTCTATGTGTGTATATACATATTTATGAAATATTTATATACTTTCAAACATATGGACATAAATATGAGGAAATTTATTATAAGGGATGGGCTCATAGGATTACGGAGGTTGACAAGTCCCAAGATCTGCTGCTGGAGATGCAGGACCTGATGGTATACTTTCAGTCCCAGTTTGAAGGCTGAGAACTGGAAGAACTAATGGTCCATTTCTGACTGTAAAGTCTACATTTGCAAAATTTCTCTGTGCTTCAGTGTATTGATCTGTATATTCAAAATAATAATAACTAACTGACAAGAGTTTTGCAATGATTCAGTAGGTTGATGTGTGCAAATATTTAGAATTATGCCCGCTACAAAGTCTGTACAAAATAGCAGTAAATGTTGTGTCTGTTTTTATTCACTTCTGGGAACCTAAATTTTAGTTGTTTGTTTGTTCTGCCTTCCTAATTCTTCAGTGGATCTTTCCACTGAAGTAACATCTATTTTATGGAGTGATGGGAATTCAGTCATTTAATATATATAAAGCACTTAGAACAGTGTCACTATGGAGGAAACACTGAGATAGAATTATTTTATCATTATGTTTTGAATTATATATACCTATATTTTTCATTAATAAAGGAATTGTTAATCTATTTCCCCACTGGATTATAACCTCATTGACTACCAAGGTTTATCAATGACACAGCTATATATATACTTGATATAAATAATCTTAGTAATTTTTCTGATGGATAATCTGCCAGTAAGATCTTACATCTGTATCTTTTATTTTTGTAAATAAATGCATGATCTCTTATTATGGAAGTATCTAAAAATAGAGTTATACTTTAAAAGATAACTAATGCGTCTGAGTAGAAGAAGTGCACGAATTAGAATTCTTTTTAAATTTGTATATAGCAAACATTTATGATATAAATTATAAATGTATGAAGATAAGTTATAAAATTAGGACAAAAATTTGATGAGTGTGTTTGTCAGAAATGAAAAAATAAACAACCCAAGATTATGAAATCAGTGTGCCCTAAATGCTTTCGAGTGCTTATGCTGACTACTTTAATGAATGTGAACCCTAAGTAGCAATTACTGTGGGCATGCAAACCAGATTCTTTCTCATGTCATTTCTAATTTTTCTTTGCTGCCATAGAGATTAATTCTAGCTTGTTTTAAAGCCATGGCCTAAGTTCAACAGTAATTAATGTCCAAAGAGATATTAGAAATTTTGCAATTAGAGGAGTGTTTCTGTTTCTACTTCTCAAATAAAAGACTGTTTTGTTTTAACTCAGAGGCATTAATGCCTCTGAGTTAAAAAAAAATTGCTTTAGTGTACTTGCAAGTCAATATTTATGTAAATAACAAAAAAGGATATATTAGGATTTTCTTAAATTAAAAATGATTTTCTACAGCATGAGTATAGCATAGTTTTAACTATGTTATACACACAATGTGTGTCATAACATTTTAGTAGACTTTTTGTGATTAATAACAAGAAATATAGGAGTAAAGAAAATTCACCTCATTTCTCTTAAGGGTATATAGAAATACACATAGTTCTTAAAATAAAATATTACATATGTAAAATATAAAAATAAATTGGGCCATCTGGGTGGTTCAGTCAGTTGAGCATCTGGCTCTTTTTTTCAGGTCAGGTCATGATCTCAGAGTCCTGAGATTCAGCCCCATGTCAGGCTCTGCACTCAGTGCAGAGTCTGCTTGAGTTCCTCTCTCCCTCTGCCTCTGCCTTTCTCTACCCAATAAAAAATTAATCTTTAAAAAATATTTATTCATCAGCTACTCTGTGCAAGACACTTAATTCAGATCTTGTGTGTTCTAACATTGCTTTTAAGATGACCAACAGGAATTTTCAGAATATCAAATATATTTCTGTCACTGCTCTAGGTACTGGGATTATTAAAGATATAATCTCTATTCTCAAGTTGCTTTTTCTCAATTTACTAGGAGTGGGACAGGTTGACAATAAGTCCATATATACAGACAGCAGAATCAAATAAATGATTCAGGTACAATATACAATATGAATAAGGTGAAATAGTTTTATGTACTTCAGAGGGACTGTGTGTCTGCAGAAGAATTCTTTATATTAAGTAGTCAAGGGGGCCCCATTGCCTCGGAGCTTTTTGAACATCTCCATGAGGAGTATTCTAAAAAAGCACAGGCACAAATCCTCTGGGACTGGAATGCCACAGGGTTTATTCCAGATACCAAAAGGGCAATGTGCCTGGGCAAGGAAGGAAGAAGAGTAGGGGGAAATGACATTGGGTAAAGACCAGATCATGTAGGGTCTTGAGTGCCTTGGCAAAGAGTCAGATTTTATTTTCTTGCGTAGGAACCTACTGGTAGTAATTCGATTGCATTTAAAAGACTAGAAATACTATTTGGGTTGCTAGATGGGTGATAGGAGAGCAAGAATGGGAAGCAAGGGGACGGCATGTTATTTGGCAGCTGATGTAAATTGAGTAGAGATGATAATGAACTAGGCTAAGGTTGCAGTTACTAAGAGGTGGTTGGATTGAGAATATGTATTGACGGACCTTCCCAATGGATGAGATAGGAGAGAGTAAAGGGGATGATTCAAGTATGACTAATCGGTTTGTTGGTTTTCTCTGGAGAAACTGAACTTATGTTGCTGCCATTTGTGAATATGGGGAAATAGAAAATGTAAATATCTAGGCAGGATGTAATGCATTGTTCTGTTCAGGGTGAGATGCCTATAGATACCACAGTAAAGATACCAAAAAGGAAATTAAATACGTGCATTAGGAGGTAAAGGAAAATGGCAAAACTGGAGAGATGAATTTATGAGTTGTTAACACATCAAAAAGAAAAATAGTCATGAGAGGAGTATATGAGAAAACCTAGGGAGAAAGTACAGCTAGACAGAGAAGAAAGCTAGAAATAAGACCTGAGGCATCCCCAATTTGGTGGACTGGAAGAGAAACCAGTGAAAAGTACCCTGAAGAAGAGGCTAGAGGAAATAAGAGGTAAGCCAGGAGGTTGAGTGATCAGACAAATCTAGAAACACTACTTTGGGAGGTTGAGTGATTAGACAAATCTAGAAACACTACTTTGGGACAAATCTAGAAATGTTACTGAGAAGCCAGGAGGTTGAGTGATTAGACAAAGCTAGAAACACTAATGGGTGGTAAATCTTGACAAGTGGTATAAGAGGTTGACTGAGACTGGGTCTGGGATGACACAGTCTTGGCTGGCCCCAATTAGAAATTTGGGGAGGAAAAATCTTACTAGAAATGGTTAAGGAGGTATTGAAGGTTAGGATATGGAAACAGGCAGATCTGAGAAGTTTGGGTCTGAAAGAGAGCAGAGAAACAAGGAGAACTCATTCATCTCATTCAAAAAGTAAAACATGAAAGTCCTTTGGCTGCAGCAGCTGTCAGAATATTTATCTTCAGGATCAGTTCAGGTGATCTAGATGAATAGGTAAATACCATTTTCTGCATGCACTATTCTTTTCTAGAATCCTTGAAACTATAAGCTTGGTGAAGCATGGTGGCCTTCCCAGATGAGTAAATCCTTTTTTTCTGTCCGAGGAATTCGAATAGCTGCCTTTTTTTTTTTCCTTAGGACTTGTAGTCAAGCACAGAGTTCATACTATATAACAATAACTACACTATGTTTTGGAGATTCTAAAGTAAAAAAGAGACAGCCTCCGTCATTAACAAGCTGGTAGCCTAGTTACTCCTCATTAAATTCCGAGTTTGCCTTATTTTTTGGGGGGTGGTTGTGAAGTTTAGTGCCATATCAGTTGTGTTGCTACCTTTTGGGGAAAAAAATATGTCATTTGTTCCAGATAGATAAAAATGAATTTACTGTCATAGTTACTTTGGAATTAAAAGTCCATCAAAAATAACTTTCACATTCAACTTTTCTGGAGGAAAGTATAAAGAACAAAAGCATCTGCACTGTGTATAAATTGGCAAGTATCCTTGTCTGGCACTTTCCAAATTGTTTTAGCAACGTTTGGCAAGAATCTATCACAAATTATGGATGATTATAATTTTGCAGTATGTGAAAGCAGATGGAGAAGACGAATTGACAGAGAGAATGTTTCTTCCTAGGAAACTGATTGGTAATAATAATTATCTTTGAAGAAGACAAAAAGTAAGAATTACCCACTGACTTCTATATATATATATATATGTATGTATATTTGAGAACTTATCCTATTCAAAAAAGCCCTTAACTTATGCAAAATTTGAAACCGAGAGAAAGATCTACCAAAAATTACTCTATGCACACAGTGTCCAAATTGGAAAATATTCTATTATAATTAAATTGGAAATTAATTGAAGAAAGAGCCCATTATTGATAGTGGCTTATTTTTCTTAGAGGTAACATTTTTATACTGCTAACAAATGAGATTACTTTTTCAATCTTTCTTTTTTAGCTCATGAGTAATCCTATGGATAATCATGGGAACTTTATAAAATGGCCACGTTTTAGAGGAAGGAAACTGAAAATAAGCAAGTTGTTACTGAATAATTTGTAATGGTAATTTGTGGCCTATAAGAATCTATTTCTGAGGCGGGCTGAGCTTTCAAGTCAGAATATCTGGGTTCAAATCCTGGACCATTTAATCCTTGTGAATGGCTTAACCCTTTCACTACCTCACCGCCTCCACCATCAGGATCCAACCACTTCTCACTGCCACCTCCTCTACAGTCCTGGCCCATGCTGTCATTGTTCTCACAGAAATTATTCAAATAACCACCTAATTAGTTTCCCTGGTTTGAATCTTGCTTTTTTCTGACAGTTCTGAAAATGAAGGTCAGTGAGAATGTATTAGATGTCAGAGTAGGATGCTCTTCTAATTCAGACTCTCCATGGCTTTAGGACCCACTGGCATTCTCTTCCCATCTCTTTCTTACCCCTCTCATCACAGCTTTTCCCCTTGCCTCCTATTTCTCCTCCACACATCTTGGTCTCTTTGCTATAGGCTCCTGTCTCTAGTACTTTCTAGATGCTGCTTAATCTGTGGGACTATCTGCTCTCCCATCTATCTCTTCATGATGTGTTCCCTCACTTCCTTGGGATCCTTCTTCAGGAGAGCTTCCCTAAATGACTTATTTCACACTGGACACATCCCTATCATCCTTCCCTAATTTCTTCTTCTTTCTTCTTTCTTCTTCTTCTTTCTTCTTCTTTCTTTTTCTTTTTTTCCCCTACAAGACTAATTGTCATCTGTGTACTTTAGTTATTTGTATTGTTTACTGTTTGTTGTGCCTCACTAGAATATAAGATCCACAACGACAAGAGATTTTCACCTCCATTGTTTAGTGACCTGATGCAAAATAGGAACAACAAATACTTATAGGTGAATTTAAAAATTGCAGTTATTATTATCATGGTTGGGAATTCGCGTTCTGGTTGTTGCCTCAGACACTTACTGGAAGGAAATCACTTAATATTGGCTTATCTAAAATGGGGCTAAAAACTCTGACTTCACTAGTCTGGTATGGGGATTAAACAAGATAAAAATATCTACCTTACAGGCTGCTATCAGGGCTAAATAGAATATTTACATGAAAGTACCTAGCACACTGCTTGGCATATAAAAGGTGATGAATTAATGTTAATAGAATTTGCATCTGAATGAAGAGATAATGGTATGCAAATCAAGGCATCATTTTGGGGGGCCTGATTTTGTATTTAGGAAAAGAAAATTATATGGATTATGTTTTATGGGAAATTTTGTAGAGCACAGAATCTTACCCAATTATGTATTTGTTCCTAAACTCCTTGTTCATACATACTTAGATGGTTCTATTTTTCACTCATACAATATATATCTTCGAGTATCATAACTGTCTTGCCAGGGTCTCATGCCTGTAGAACATCAGGAGCACTCCTGTGGTTGGAGTTGGATTACTTGTACATTGCTTTGAAGGACATAGAGACCATGCTCCATGGGAACTGTGGCATATCCCAGGAAGAGGGTATTAGAAGGAGCTCACAGGTTGTGGGCTTGCATCAGGTGATTATAAGAAATCAGGTGATTATAATCATCAGGTGATTATAAGAGTTTAAGAAAGTAGTACTCAGGGTTGGGTGTCTTTTGGGAGCAGAGTCAGTTCTGTGACTGAGCATCTTAGTTTTCCTCTAGAGAATGGGAGGAAAGAAGTGGAACTTAAATTATAATTGGAAAAATAGCAGCAATCATGTTAGTCAAGGGTGGTTCATGTTTGGTCACTGTTGTGTGTATGGTTTGCACAAGGAAGCTTTTTGTTGTTTGTGCTCAGCCATGACTCCTAAGTGGCCTTGTCTTTGTCTCACTTTATGATCACATAGTGACCTTGTCTGGTGTTGGTGACATGTGAGATTATTTATGATGGACAGGAGAATACTATGACCTCCCACTGAGTACTGAGGTTAGTATCTAGCAACCTCAAGGTTTAGCTCCCAAATGGGCTACTTGTCTCTTTCTCAGGCTTTGTACACATATGCACACGTATTGGAACTTACTTTTGATGATTTCAATTCCATTTTTTCTTTTTTTTTTTCTTTTTCTCTTTCTTTTTTCTTTCTTTTTTTCTTTCTTTCTTTCTTTCTTGCTTTCTTGCTTTCTTTCTTTTCTAAGTGCTAAGCCACCAAAATTTAGGTGACTCATTCTTAAGAAATAATTCTTGGGAAAAATTGTCAGTATAATTTTATATCCAAATTAATCCTAAATGATTTTGTAATAGCTTTAGTAGAAATTAATACTCAGCCTTTCTTAGGTTAAATAGTTATAAATATCCAAATATAGCTTAACTAAGTAATATTTTGGAACAAGTGAGTTTTGCCATATTTGTAATATATGTATTATTTCCTAAGAATACATTATCACAAAGATACTTTTATTAAATTAAAAATTGCATTTGTAATAAAAGTAAACAGAAATAAAAATTGCAATATAAAAACATTCTTGTAATTTAATCACAAGGAAACATCCAATTTCCTCAAGTGCCCTTTAAATATTATTGTAGCTTGCATAAATTCACACCACTCAGTTTTTTTTTTTTTGTTTTTTGTTTTTTTTGGTTCTGTGATAGGAGATTTGCATTTAAAAGTTAATTTATTATTTATGAATATCCCATTTATTAAAAAAAAACTTATGCCACTTAATTTAAATGTTAGTCAGCTGTTGATGCCTAAGATAGTAGCTATTACTCTCTCAGCATTGTGTTCTTAAATCCTGTTGGATTAGGTCATTATCAGCATAAGTGGCTCTTACATTATATATATATACACACACACACATAGATAAATAGATGAAAAGATTATAGGTAACTTTATAGACTTACAGACTTTTAGCTTTGAATGATCATCTAGTCAAATCCCTTTTTGTGTAAGGAAAATGAGATCTGTGGACAGATGTTAAATTCCATACTAAGATATGCAGAGCAGCAATAAAGAATATGAATTTCTTGACTTCAGAGTCAAGCCTTTTCCACTCTGACACTTGTCTTTATCTCTTTGGGTTAAGTCGAAAATCTCCTGTGGATTTATCTTTCTTATATGGCAATTCACATAAAGTCAACATTTATTATTTGAGGCACCCAGGAAGAACAGCGAATACAATTGTCAGGCTCCTTTTATTTCAACACATTTTGTTAGTCTGAAAAAAAAAAAAAAAAGCCTCCCTTGGTCACAAAATGCTCAAATAAAGGCAGACAGAGATGACTTTCTATTGCTTGATATGGAGCAAGAGTTTAAAAAATGATCAACTCTTCTGCTGACAAGTCCCAAACAGTCTATGGTTTTTTGGTAAATTATTATTTCTTAACTCAAATTGACACATAAATGAAGAATTTTAGAGCCTCGCCCATTTTTGATTGAAAAATCTTGGTTATTTTAAGTTAAAACACTCTAAATGAGTACGGTTCAGTGTATCGCTTACTCTTGGAGAAGCATGTGTATGCTTAACAATTAAGGAAATTTTATGCTCTGAAATACAATTCCACAGCATGTTTCATTATTTTATAAGGTGGAATTTGGGGGAATAATTAAAAGTGAGAGTAGAAATTAGAGTAGAAAACATTATCTTTAAAGTTCTATTTTATGCTACAAATTACTTCTTTTTTTTTTTTTTTTTTACAAATTACTTCTTAACAAGAATTCTTCTAAAAAAAAAAAAAAGAATTCTTCTAACAAATCAGAAAGCAAACATAACAAAATTCTGATGGATTTCACCATAATTTTAAGTTTTGCCATCTCTTTTCCTTTTAACAATTTTTTTTTACAAGAGCTTTTAGACTCATAAATTTAGTCAGTGATCTCACGTGTTCTCCCCAAATCCCTTTTTTAAAATCCCACAAACTAGTCCATGTGCATGTGTGATACACTTTGCTAAATGAAACACTCAATTATAGGACTGTGTTTGCTGTATGCCAATTTAGTCAATGTTTTGCATTGGTGAGGCCATCCTTACTTAACGCCTCATAAAAAGAAAAGCCAGCCTCTTCCAAAAGAACTAATTTATTGTACACCAAGGATCTGTGTTTTAAAAAGTTCTCCTACTGTATGCAAGGTAGGTCGAATGCTTGTAGAGTACCTAAATACCGCAGATTCCACATACCTTGGAAATAAAGATGCAAATCACAAAAGAATAAATTCCAGGTTTGTAACAAACACCCTGAAGAAAACTTGAACAAATCATAACTGTCCGTGAAGATAGATGATCAAGGTTTGTGTCATGCAAAAGAATACAAATCATTGTGCTGTTGCAAGCATTTCTTTCCCTCTCTTCCCCTCTCTTTCTCTTCCTCTCTTTTTCTGTCTCTCTCTCTTTCTCTCTCTGGTTGCAGGCACATCATCAACCTTAATGATAAAAGCCTTCCACAAAAATAATTCTTAAGCCTCAGGAACAAACAGCTCTTTGGCACCCTGAGAGAATATTCCACAAACATCATCAATCTCCTTCGGATCATGATTTACAACCTTTCCTTTTGGCCGACTTGAGCCATTTGTGAGCATGCCCCAGCAGCGTCACACTGGGATTTTCCTCCACTTTGCCCTCTAAACACAGAACAACGTAACTGCCAGCTTGGAAGCACGTGCTTGACAGGGGAACCAAATACACACTACAGACCTTGGGCTGTAAAACCACTTACCCAAGCAGCTACCTATCAGTGCCTGGACTTCCCAGAAAAGTGGAGAAAGGGGATAGATTTTTCTCTGCAGGTTCTGGAGCCAAAGTGTGGTTCAAATGCTAATTGTCAGTGGCATTGAGAAAGCCAAGTAATGTAACTTCAGGGGATGGAATTTGGGTTCTTCAAAAGAAAAAAAAATCGAAGTGAAATAATTTGCACGAGTGTATGTTTCTCTGAACAAAACTTGTATCTTCAGAATAGTTAACAGTTGTCTGATAAATGCCATCTTTCTGGATGTTTTCCTTCAAACTCAGGCTAGGAGTCTGTACCACAGCTGAATTCATTTAGTATGTGCCTAAACCCACTCTTGCTCTGTGTGCTCACTAAAACAGATGCACATACATTATTAATTGTTGACTAACTTGCAATCATCATCAAGGGCAGAAAAACTACCCCTTCAGGAAAGCACACAAACATTATGATTACTTGAAAACATAGGCAGATCTTTAAGCTGTCTATATTGAGTGAAATAGTAGCTACTGACATATCTGGCAATATTTATAGAGGAAGCTTTGCAAAGCAATATGTTTACCATAACCAACTGGTGCAAACCAGAAGAGTTTGTGAAGCTGGATACTTGAGAGAGAGAAGTCAGGATTCTTACTCTTCCTCTCTACCTGTATGCGCCCCCCACCCCCCAATAACGTGTGTTGTGCTCGCTTTCAGATGCACATATACTAAAATTGGAACCAATTTGTATGTGTGTGTGTGAGAGAGAGACAGACAGAGACAGAGAAACAGAAAGAATATAATAGTGACAATAAATTTAGTTTTAATTATAAGGCTTAGATTTTTTTATTTTTTTATTTTTTGGTAATACTTGGATTGCATTATAGAAAGTGATGGTTCATAAACCTAATCATTCAGGTGGGCTGCTGAAGAGCAATCTAGGAGAACTTACATATTAGGAAAATCAAATTCATGTTATTACACAAAGTGACTCATATTTTTGTTTTCCTCTTGCCTCGGCTTTTTATCTATTCTGTGGTATAGGCTGAGATGCTTTCAGCTTTTCAGTATCAAGTTGCTGAATCAGAAGCAGCCATAGGTTTAGAAGATGCACCCTTTCCGATGCTGCGAATAAGATTTATAAACTGAAAATTTTTGGAAGATGGTATTTAAATAGTTTTATGCTCCTTTAAAAATAGCCATATTCTTGGACAGAGTAATTTCACCTTTCTGAATTTATCCCAAGGATGTAATCTGAAATTCATATAAAGGTTTTTATAGAGAGATTCACTGTGTTATAACTAAACATTTGAGATAAATACTCAATGATAAGAACAGCTAGATAAATTATGGCGTATACATATGCTGAGATGATGTGAAGCCACTGAATGATATACATAGCATTCAGTTATATATTAAATAATGAGAGATGCACATTATAATGCTAAGTAATAAAAAGCTGCCCAACACTTTTAATACAATGTGATATATATTTAAAGATTTTATTTATTTATACATGAAGAGAGACAGAGATATAGGCAGAGGGAGAAGCAGGCTCCCCAAAGGGTGTCCGATGCAGGACTCGATCCCAGGATGCCAAGATCATGACCTGAGCCAAAGGCAGATGCTCAACCGCTAAGCCACCCAGGCGTCCCTACAATATGATCTTTATTAGAAAAATGTCTACGTAGAAAAAAATATGGAAAGAAAGCATTGAAATGGTGTTAATGATTTTTCTCAGGGTGAAATTAGAGATGATCCTAAGCTATATACTTATTTTTTACTCTTCTGTATGTTTCATTTACAAAACTACTAAGGCACCTCTAGAATGGGTTGATAGAGGAGAAAATTTAGCCAAACTATTTTATTTTCCTGGGCTCAGAACGAAACTACATTTTCCCGATGCATCAAGTGGGGGCTATGTTTTTGGTTCTCACCAATGGCAGGTAGACAGAAGTGATGTATCACTTCTAGTCTAAGGCTGTCATATGTGGGTGTGCCTTTTTTAAGTGCATGCTCTTTCATCTTCCAGACCTGAAGTGAAAAATTCCAAGATAGCAATGCAGCCTAGATTCCTTAGTCACCACTTGGATAAGAGCTAAAAAAAAAAAAAAAAAAAAAAAAAAAAAAAAAGTGGGCCAAGTCCTCCTCATCAACATTTTTATGATCATTGACATTTTCAGGTTATTTGCTACTTGAGCATAGCTTAGCCATTATCAGCTACCTTACTGTACTACAAGTCACTTGCTAGTTTTCTTGAAGATAAAAGTCACAGATATGTGAGCAGTGCAGAATAGGAGCATGTAAGCTATCGCTGCTTTTATGTGCCCTGGTTATTTTATATAGGTCTGCTTAAAGCTCTTAAAAAAAAGTTACGATTTGGGGATTTTTAGCCTGGTAATTCAACTGCTTATGTTAGGAGTGGTGAGTTTCCAGATTTTATATTAATGGCAAAAACACATGGAGAAATATGACAAATAGGTACATGTTACTGCTGGAAGGTGCTTTCTTCAATTCAGAAAATTGTTTCACACTTACATGCTATTTAACAGACTGTTCTTCAGCCTGTAATTTCTCCATCTCTACAGCACAAATGCCTTCTTTACAACCAAACTCAAATCCTGTGCCTCAATAAAGCCTTGTTCAATCCAGTCCTCAATGTGTATGGACATGATTCTGCATAAGCTCTAGGTACAGAAACAACAACTGAAAAATAGTTATGGCCCCATCTTAGCAAAGGGATAACGTAGTAAACGTGATCGTTGATTTTGATATTGTCTCCAAATATGTTTTATTTACAGTATCCTGTGTTTATCCTACTGTCACAAGTGACAGAAATGTATTTCCCATGACCTGTTTGTTGCTCCTATCCAATTTAGCCATCATAAAGATCCTTTGCCTTGAGATACTTTTGATTCTGCAATTTTAATTCCAATTTTTTTTTCTTTCAGTAACTGAACTTCTAAAAGAAGCCAACCTTACTTTTCACCTTTTCTAATGGTTTAAAGTTAACTTTAATGTCACATCTTTAAAAGTTTCTAAATACAGCTTCTCTAATTCATTTTTTTTAATGAGGTAAATATGCTCGTGTATAAATCTTGGCCTACTTGTGTGATTTATGAACTACTATGCAGTCATTAAGAAGAATGCAGTAAATCTAGTTATACTACCTATAAAACTTTTCATTATATGTCTGAGAGTCAAAAAATAATAAGTGGCAATATTCTGTGTAGGTTATGGACTTTGGCCTCCATTTAGGATATAGAAAGCCTCAGGAATAGATTGTTCTCACCCTAATGACACAAAAAACTAGATAATCTATAAAATCGTAGCTTTTATTTATCTTACTCATAATTCTGAGTTCACAGGGCAGTCAGGCAAACTGAATTCCAAGGAAACTGAATACATGGACTCTTACTTTGGCAGAACGTTGAGAGGAAGAGGCAACCACAGTAAAACTGGGCAGGAAGAAAATATTATAATGTTAACATATATCTTTAAAGGCCAAGTGAAGGTTAGTGTAAAAACGGAATCTCCGAGAGCTTCAGACACAAGAAAAGTCTGTTTTCACTCAAAGCTCTTTTTCATGGGCCTCCATCCAGTATTATGATAAAGACTGGAGAAAGCAGGGGGAGTTGAGGAAGTGCCCCCTGGTGGCAGACAGGCTCAAATCCCTTCTCACTTCTCCAGAACATTCCTTAGATGAGACAAAGCTGTTTGCCTCCCAGAAGGAGGGAGAGGGTACTCTCCTGTCCTCACCACAACCATTCTGTCAAGTATCTTAGCTCAAGCTGCGGTAACAAAATACCATTGACTAAGTGGCTGGACACCAGACATTTATTTCTGGCAATTGTATAGGTTGGGAGGTCTGAGATCATAGTGCCTGCAAGGTCAGAGTTCTGGTGAAGGCCTGTCCTGACTTTCCAGTGACTGTTTTCTTTGCTCTTTCCTTATGTGGTGCAGAGAAGAATATTAGATATCTCTTCCTCTTCCTCATAAGGACACGAATACCATCATGGGGGTTCCACTCGTATGACCTCATCTAAGTCCAGTTACCTTCCAAAGGTTCTTCTTCCTAATACCATCACAGTGGGGGCTGGGCTTCGACCTATGGACTGAGGGCAGGGAGAGCACAAACATTCAGTCCATAACACCAAGTAACAAAGGCAATAGTCTACTGTGAAAGAGCAGGAAACCTTTTTGCTGCTGGCCCTAGGTAAGAGGGATACTGCTCTGCCAGGATGAGTGGAAGCAAAGCCATCAGTTCCTAAGGAAAGGGCAGGACACCCACTTGGGTTCAGGATCTTAAGCTGATATAAAGCAGATGTCTGCTGCTACTAAGGGACGGGCAAAAAATTCTCTACCACCCAAGACCATCCACAGATCCAAGGCAAAGTTTGCCTGCTAAGTTTGAAAGAGAAACAGAGTCCTGAGATAGTCCCACACTTGAACTCCAGGTTCCCAGAACCTACCTACGACTGTGATGGGACCAAGCTCACCAAGAACCTGCCACCCATCCCCTACTCTAAGCCTCCCATGGAGGATCACACAATAGTGCTCAGAAATGTGACCCCATGGAGAGGGACCCCGCTCCACGGTGCAGGTATTCAGGGCCTTCTGAAATAGCAGAGCAGAGACACACAAAACTCCCCAGCACATTAAGTCCCACACCAAGCACAAGGGAGCAATAGCCCATCAATACATGAATAAATAGACTGCTTACCTTGCCTTCACCTCCTCCCGCACACACCCACATGCCTGACAGAAGAAGGTTGCCCATCTCCAGGCATAAATGCAACTTACCTTAGTCTCTACTATTCTCCTACAAAATGTCCAGCATTGAGAAAATGAGACACACACATACGAGAAAACAACACATTGTTAGGAGGTTAATCGGTCCAGGATCAAGACTAAGACAATCCAAATATTGGCTTAGGAATTTTAAAATAACTGTAATCAATACTTAAGGGATCTAACACTTGTAAGATGCAACATAATACCACTATAATTTAAATTAAGTCTTAAAAAGTGAAACATCTATACCTGGATGTATAAAGGATGGTTAATCGGTTAAAACATGTTCTTTTAAATTTGTCATACAATTTCCTCTTAGGGAGACAACTGTATTTTGGAAATTATTTCGGTAACGTAATTGAGATTGGTTGAGATTTTAATGTCTTGAGTTAGCAGAAGAAAGACATCAAAAGAGATGAAGTGTTCTGAATTTGAAGCAGTCAGGTATTTAGGCATAGGAGGTACCTAAAAGCAAGAGAAACAAAGGATTGTCCAGAGACATGGCTGGTCTAAAGAATGAGTGATGAGTATTTAAACGTAAGTAGGAATAGTTCCATGATAATATGACACCTCCCGCGTTATCCTTTCTCAAACTTCTCATAAAGTTGACTCCATACACAATGGCTTTCTATGGTGTTTGGGATGATGTAAGGGGAGAAATAAAGAACTAATAGAAGGAGGGATATTTGAGGGAATAAAACTGAGTAGAATCAGAAAGAAATCTTTAGCAATAACCAAGGGAATTCACAGAGTTCTGGAACATAACCTTGTACAGTCGACTGCACCTTTTTGTTATTAAGGGCAGGGAGACCCGCACCTAATATTTAAGTTACATGGCTATGCCTAGAGAAAGGACAAATATTCATCCATGAACAATATATATTTGCGTTGTATTATTTTTAAATATATGCTGAAATAATTTTTACCCAATCCCATAATTATTAGTCGTTTGCCCTCATAAATAGAAACAAAACTTTACCATGAAGCCACACTGTGAAAGTGGACCCTGCCACTTGTCTGGCAGGTGGCTGCTCAGGAAGGCTTTTGGCAAAACTCAGAAAAGAAAGTGAAAGAATGTGGAGAATAATGGAGAGGGACTCCATGCCTCCATTTCCTGTTTTCAGGGCTGAGGAGAAAATTTTAGGATGGATTTCACTGGAAAACAAAACAAAACAACAACCCCATCATGTTTTACTCCAGAATATTTTGCTATAGAAAGAGTACTTTTTAATGGCTGCTTTTTTTACCATAAGCTCTCTTTTTTGTGAAAGGAATCAAGGGTCCTTTTAGTTTTTTTTTTTTTTTAAGATTTTATGTATTTATTTGAGACAGAGAGAGAGCGCATGTGCACCTGTGCAGGCGCAAGTGGGAGGAGCAGAGGCAGAGGGAGAGGACTAGGGAGAAGCAGACTCCCTGCTGAGCCCAACCTCCGGTCTACCGCAAGACCCAGAGATCTTGATCTGAGCAGACTGAGCCACTTGGGCTCCCCAGGAATCAAGGGTCTTAAGTATGGTATATATTTGTAGTAAATTTACACTTGGTTGAATGAATATGAAGCTTTTACTTTTTATTTGCATATTCCTATTTTATTATTACAAAACTTTTGTATTATGAAATCATAGAATACAGTAGATATTTAACTATAAATGGAAGTTTTTAAAGTCTTATTACACATTAGGGTTGTTTTTTTTTTTTTTATCTTAGCTTTTTTAAAAAGCTTCTCCCAGATAATTCCTATCAACACTTGATTTTCCTTCCTCAATGTAGACTGTAAAATAATTATCATTATATCATAGAAGTAAGTTTTACTCTTCTAGTTTTCATATGCCTATTATAAGTTTTTCTGCAGGTTATATGTTCTTCAGAGACATGATGTTTAATAACTTTAAAATATATTTTGATTAGCAAATATGCTATAATATGTATATATATATACTATTGTAAATTCATTAGTGTTTTTCTCCTTTTTCTCTGTAACAAACAATTTATTTTTAATGAAAGTACTTTGGTTACATGTAACAAAAACCAAATTGACTTCGCTTACACAAAATTTAAAAAGAGAAAAAAAAAATAGGTAGGTGCCTCTTACTATTGAAGCAAAAGATGAGATGTTTTCAGTTAGGTTTGAGACTCGGACAGGAACCTTTCTTCATAGGAAAAGGTTTTTATGTTCTCTCCTTCACTCAGGTATTGAAAATCTCCCAGCTCTCAACCTCTGTGTTCTTCCGTTCAAATTGCAGTGGAAAAAAAAAAAAAAAAAAACTGATCCACTTGATTTGTGTCAGTTGTCTGCTAGCTCTAATCAGCAATATGCAAACACGGCAACTAGTAAGAGACCCCCTTCCCCTTTCTAACCTGGACAAATGGTTCACAGAAAAGGGCTGTGCAGATATCCCAATAACTGTCTCTGACAGTGTGATGAACATTTTTGGGCATCGAACTTTTTCAGGATTTAGGATTATTTTCTTTAAATAAATTTCCAGATATAGATTTTCTCAGTAAAAGGGTGTAAATCTTGGAAAAAATTCCTTTAAAGATTGATATCTTTATTTCCCTTTGTATTGCTTGTTATAAACAATCTCCTTTGCTGACTTCATCTAAACCAATGCCTTCAAAAACTACTTACAGGTAAATAATTTCCCAACCAATACCTGGAGATCCAATCCTACTCCTGAGCTCCAGAATCATATATCCAAGCCGCTTGTTTATAATCTCCCACAGAAAATGTCACTAGCACTTCCAAACCACCAGACTTAAAATTAAACTCATTTTTCAGCCCAAACCTACTTTTCCTGTTACCTGAATTAAAATAATACTTAATTTAAATTGTCAATGATCCTCCCAAAATTTAAAGTAAATTCCTTCTCCCTACCTAGAGTGTCTTCATGATCAGACTCCAGTCTGGTTTTATCACTGCAATATATGTCATCCTTCCTGCCAGTACTAGCTGCATACATGTGTGTCTTCTGGGCTGCAGCTATGAAAGCACAAGCTCTCATGTCTCTTCTGTTCTCTCTAAAGCCATTCTTCACCTTCCTGGCTGAACAACTTCAAACCTAGCTCACGTGTTACTTTCTCAAATTTTTTCCCTAACTCATTAATTAATTGACCCAGTATCAGCTCTGGTAGCACCTTGTATATAATTTTATCATAGTCTTTGTCGAGTGAACAATAATTTTTGGTTCATGTGGATTTATTCCCACATAAGAGATTTCCATTTGGATAGGACTGTATCTATCTCATTACATTTTCAATCCTTACTGCCTAGGAAGAGCTGATATACAGAAGTCATTCACTGCATGTTGTCTGATATTTGGATTCATATTCTTTTCTTTTTTAAGGTTTTTTTTTTTGTTTATTCATGAGAGACACAGAGAGAGAGGCAGAGACATAGGTAGGGGGAGAAGCAGGCTTCATGCAGGGAGCCCAATGTGGGACTGGATCCTGGGACTTCAATATCATGCCCTGAGCCGAAGGCAGACACTCAGCCATTTGAGCCACCCAGATGCCCCTGGATTCATATTCTAAATTTCTTCCAGAAAGTGCTGTCTTCTAGTTATATTGTTCCCTACTGTCCCCTTTGAAAAGTGTCATGACTACTCAGAGAAATAAATTCTGCTAATAGGGACCAGAGTTTGCATGAGAAACTAAGCAATACATATAATCTAGCAATGTTTAGCCAGTACAAAAATATCATCTTGACTTAGAGAGTTTGAAGAAGAGAGAAAGAGAGAAACAGGTTATGACGGATACGTGTTAGGAATCATCTCCCAAGCATATGGCCCACTGATATACACCTGAAGGGTCTCATGACTCGGGTTTTATTAGACGGCAATAAATGACCTTTTCCCAACAATAGGTCCTGGAAAATTTGCTTCCAAAATTCCTTAGAGACTTATAGTACCCCTGACCCTTCCCAACTTGAAGGAATGTATGTAATGGGCCACTCCTCTTGACCCCAGCGCAGCTCTTTCGGCTCACGGGTCCTGTCCCCATGCTTTAATAAAATCGCCTTTTTGCACCAAAGATGTCTTAAGATTTTTTTTCATGGCCGTTGACTTTGAACTCTAATGTCTTTCCTACATCACATGGCAAACCCATTACAACCCCTCTTACTCCTGAGAGTTTTTTCTGAATCCATGATTAATAAATTTCTGTCGCTTTACTCACTTGCCTTTGTCCATGAGATTCATTCTTTACTCCATGAGACAAGAATCTAACTCTTCCACTTCATTTCAAATATATTCAAACGATTGAAAATAATGACAAAGTGAAGACATTATTTTCAAGTATTTGGAAAATAAGTATAAATATAGTTGTTTTCTCCTTTGAGAATTTAAGGTGTGTTGGGGGGGGAGCTCTACCTGTACACCTTGGCTAAACTCCCTCTGGTATTACTGTATTTATGGTAAAGAGATTGGTCAACAGTCTCAGATTTTAACAATTTCTGGAGCAAATGAGTGTGGATTCTAACGTAAGCCTCACCGTTTTTCTTATGCTTGCATAATAATTTGAAGTCTGGGTAGTTGACAGTAAAAATAGACTCTGGCCAACCTGAACAATAAATAAATAGGTTGAAAGGATACAAGGGATTCAGAAAAATTATAGGAGGTAAAGGTCCACATTTGAGATCTAAATGGACTCTGGAAGACTAATAAGGTCTCTAACTCTAGAAAGCTAATAAGGCCATTAAGGAACCCTAGGAGGCTAAGAAGCAGAATGAGTAGATACTGAGTACCTGCTTTATGTTAGGTCTGACGGGGTATTCAAGGGGAAGAGGATGTAAACTGTACCCACAATGATTTTCTAGCCCATGAAAAATCTTAGATGGCACATCAATGAGGACAGGCAGGCTCCTCTTCCACCTAAATCTAAATTTAGGAAAATAATTTCCTGTCAGTGGTCAGCTAGGAAAATCCATACACAATAAATGTAGAGTGAAGGAAATTAATTGCTTTTAAATGAATAATTGAAGACCCTATAAGACTTATCATTTCTATATTGCTGTTTATTAAATAATTGCAACCAGAGAGAGAAGAGAGAGGGTGTGTGTGCATGTGAGTTTTGTGGTAGGTCAGAGTAATGAGAAATAAGTTAGTAATTCCACTTTTAAGTGGGAAAAGTCAAGGGAGGCTTCACTTTTGAGGTTGACACTTGAAGAAAAAAATTGGATTTTGCTACAAGGTGGGGATGAGAAATGGTATTCAGGGCAGAGATAACAACATGTACAGATGCATGTAGATACACAAGTTCCAAGCACACTAAAGAGTGTTAGGTAGTGCATTGTGTTTCTGTTGAGTAGATGGCATCAGGGAGTAGTCCTAGCTCGGGACAGAAAAACGGTAGGGTCACCTAGGAAAGCTGTAAATGCGAAGGAATTGGATTTGACCATGTAGTTCATGAGTTGTTGTGGAAAGCTTTCAAGGAAAAGAGTTACATTATCAAATTTTCCTTTTTTCTTAAAGACTTTATTCATGAGAGATGCAGAGAGAGAGAGGGAGAGACATAGACAGAAGGAGAAGCAGGCTCCTTGCAGGGAGGCCGACTGGGGACTTGATCCCAGGACCCCAGGATCACACCCTGAGCCAAAGGCAGATTCTCAACCACTGCTGAGCCACCCAGACATTCCCATGATCAAATTTTTAATTCAGAGAGGTTCCTCTGCTATTAGTGAAGCAATCAGGGACAAGGAGTCAATAATGGGGGAAAACTGGAATGAAGATAACTGGAAGGATTATTCTGGAAAAACAACTAGAAATAGTTTCAAATATTGTAATGTAAAAAGTAGCAGAAGGCAGACATACAAAACATATAAGCAAAGAGTGTCAATCACCCGTTTTCAATATTTATGAGTCAGCCTGTAAATATTTTCAGATAGATTTATTTTTTAAGTCCTGTCCTTTATTAAACGGTTTAAAAAATTTGAAGCAACCATCTATATAAAACATTCTTGAATCATGTTATGCTTCATTAATGCCAGCTTGGAGTGTATTCAGAGCACAATAATACTTAATTTCTCTTTAGAAATTAAACCAATTCTTCTTCTGCATTGGAGTAATAATTCTAGGTATTATTAATACCATAACAAGCCCAGGGCCAGTCAGTTCCCTAGTTTAACAGACTACCTAGGGTCAAATTTTGATAAACATAATATTTTAAGGTAATAAAGAACTATAAACATTTCATTTCCTTCAGCAAATATAAGCTCCCCTAATTAATATGTTACACTATAATCCTGCAATATCCATTATATTCCAGGAACTGCTCTTGTGGTTCAGATGCTGCCTGATTTATTAAAAATGTCAACTGTAGGCATTTGATGCAACACAAACCTGATGTCTAAATGTTGAATTTGTCTATCAGGTGCAAGATTGTTTCCACACTTGATTCTAAAGATGTTAATGCTTTCAAAATTCCAGAATAAACTTTACTAACTTGCTCAAAATGTACTACTACAATATTCCGTAAATAGTTTGTTGTCATGAAGCCAGTGTGATGGGTTAACCTGTAAAAATTGAGGAAAATCACAGTCTGCTTGGCTTTTCTCCCTCTTTCAACCAGTACTGGGCATGTATTTTATTTGAAAACTATAGTTTTCAGTATTCTTTGATATCACATCGTCCCCTCCATTTACATTGAAATGATTTTTTTGGTTTGCCTTTTCTTCCCCCTTTTCTTTCTCACAACTACTAAAAGTAAGTGTTTCCTCACTTCCTGAGAAGGTGGATATAAGTAGCCACGAGGGCATTTACCAAGATTGCTCGTGGCACAGGTTCCTTAGTGAGATTGTGGCTAACGGTGTGTCGAAATGTAGCATGAGGCGATAGATAATTCCATCCTCCTGCAGTACAGTAGGAAAGGTAAATGTTTTGTTATGATAAACACATCCAAACAGGAAATCTGTATTTACTATCTATTCTGAGTCTAGAATTTTTTAGTTTTGTCTAGAAATCTTTAGTTAAGAGTCTACAAAAGCATAACCCCTATTCCTGTGGAGGTTATAAAATGGATGAGCAGGAAATATGCACACACAAACATAGTTAAAACATATTTACAGTGCATCTTAGATTAAGTGGACCTATCATAAACACGACAAGAATTTGAAGAGACCAAACTTTGCAAACAATGAGGAATAAATTATACAAAAAATAGCATCTGAATACCCAGAAAAATAATATCAAAGATCTCCTATCAAACTCAGTATCACTATACTATGCAAGAGGTAGCTGAATGACAATATCAGGAAATCTTGAAGATCTAGGGAAATGTAATTTCAGCCTAGTATTTAACTGTTTTTCATAATATACTATTGAAAAACTTGGGGAGAGGGGGGTGTAATCAGATCTAGGAACTAGCTAAACAAAGTATCTATAAGATACTAATAATGAATTAAAATCAGTGTAGAATGTTTCTGGTGATTTACCATGGGTATTATTTGACTCATCTGGGTCACTATTTTTCATTAACGTAGTTGATGAATATTCAGAGGGCATTCTCACCAAGCCTGTAACTGATACAGATATCAAACAGATGTTATACTAGGATCTAAAAACAAATCATAGCAGTCTCGCTTTTTTTTTTACAAGCCCCAACTTTTTGTTATTACGTTCAACTCACAAATTACGTATTGGATTAGACATAATAAACACGCTAAATTTTTATAAAACTAAGCACTTGTTCTCTATTTCTCTATTCTTCTTGTTGTGGTCAAGTCATACATGGTCCATGGACCAACATTGTTTTAGGGAATTACATTGCTATCTCTACTTTTTAAAAAAGATTTTATTAATTTATTCATGAGAGAGAGAGAGAGAGAGAGAGAGAGAGAGAGAGGCAGAGACCTAGGCAGAAGGAGAAGCAGGCTCCATGCAGGGAGCCCAATGTGGGACTTGATCCTGGGACTCTGGGATCATGCCCTGAGCCAAAGGCAGACGCTCAACCACTGAGCCACCCAGGCGTCCCTATCTCTACTTTCCATAAGTAATATAGAACCCTGTAGGTCTTAGTAGATTATTAGTTGTTAGGTTTTGATTGTTGTGTGTAGTACCGAGTCCTTTTTTATAATTTTTATTTTTTAGCCTGCATTTTATAAGGTGAAATTTACCAAGAGTGAATCACATATCCTGCAAAGGGATCCTAAAGCAAAACCAATTTTACAAATACAGGATGAAAGCTCTATCATAGGAGCTTCAGTAAAAATATGTGAAGGATTAGCTTATCATGAGGTCAATGTAAGCCATTGTGAGTTAAAAGGAATCAATAATGAAATGGAAGTTAGGTTTCTTCAGATTATTTTCACTGTAGTATTGTATTTGGTTTTGTGTACTTTATTTTTTAATTAATTTATTATTATTATTTTAAGATTTATTTATTTGAGAGAGAAAGAAGGAGAACAAGCAATCAGGGGGAGAGGCTGAAAGAGAGAATCCTGAAGCAGAATCCCTGCTGAGTGCTCCATTCCAGGACCCTGAGGTCATGACCTGAGCTGAAATCAAGAGTAGGCCCCTTAACCTACTGAGCCATCCAGGTGCCCCCATGGTTCTGTGTCCTTTAAAAAGAGAGAAAGAAAGAAAGAGCCATAGAGGGGAAAGAAAAACTGAACTCTCACAGAACTGAGTAGGGTTTGAGAGTTTTTAGCATAAAATGCATGGGTGGCTCTGGGGGGAAAATGAAGCCAGAGACTAGAAGCTAGAGCAGAGTAGAAAAGTCAGAGGGAGCCAACAATGTGTTTAAAATAAAAGAAAAACATGCTCAGTTTTAAACTATCCCAGAACAATTACTCTGGCAGCAGTAGGCAGCAGACTCTCGAGCAGCGAGACCCACCTTCAGTCTGAGAGATGTAGAGGAAGTAACACTGGGGACTGGCATGAGGAGCCAGATCAGAGAATAAGAAAACGTCAAAATCCACAGGACTTGGGGACTAACTAGATTTCAGGTGAGAATTTTACTTAATTGTTCCTTCCTCCAGGGAAGAAAAACAGGAAAAGATGTCAATGGGCAACTCCCGGAGGAGGAAATACAAATGGCTATTAATTAAATTTATTTAATATACTTAACTTTACATTTAATAGTAGGATGTGCAAATTAAAACAAGGTACCACCAGTTTTGTCAGCTGTGTGAGTTCAGCCAAGTACCGGGTCCGGGTCAAATCCCAACCTTTGAATGAGTGTAAAGGGGAGGACTTGGGAAATGTCTGTGCTGACCGGTAAACATGACCCCTTCAGTTACTTAGGAAAGGGACATACCGATCCTGGCTCTCTTTGCTTCTTCCATTTTAAATTGCTCCCCAGGACTTGTTCCTTACATGCTAAGCTTGAGAGGAACCATGGTACCAAGGCTGGAGAGCTTGCCTCATCTAGAGATCATCTGGCCTGACGGTACCATGCCATTGAAGAGAAATAAATTCTGGATCATTAGAAGCATCTGGGGGAAATTTCAAGCTTATCTTCTAATGGACTTCAGATGGGCAATTTGGGACCTGGGAACATGATGTGTTACTTTTGGGGACTGACAACTTCAGTTGACAGAGAATCCCTGGTCTCAGACTGAGGAAACCTTTCAGATGCTGACTCTTTGACCCCATTTCCTACAAATGATAAGACCCAAGCCAGGCGGGTGTAGGGAGATGAGAATTCATGCACACTGATGAAGCAAGTCAAGATTCAAACCACCTTTGTAGGAAGAATTGTGACAATGTATGGGCCTTAAGAACAATGTTCATTCTCTTAGTGTCAAGAATTCCTCTTCTGACAATCTATCCTATGGCAATAGGAATGCAATGATCTGTTCAGAGAGATTCAATGGAGTTTTATTTGAAATCACAAGTAAATATATAATTACAGCTAAATATAAGAAGTAGTTTAAAGAACCAGCAATCGAGGTATGGTTACTACGCTTACAGTAAAGGAATGATCACTAGAGAATACCACGCAGCCAAAATGTCGTGTGTACAAAAAGCAAATTGCCAAACAGAATATATATAACCATGCATCTATTTTTTAAGACTGGAATATAATAACATTAAAATAGAGATGTTCATTCCATGGCTATAGGATTAGTGATGTTCTTAAATTTTTCAGTTTTTTAAAAATGTTTCATAACAATGATAATTCATGGTTTATAAAAAATCAAGGAAAACATATTTTAAAAACCCAGATAGATCAAGCTTTATTATTTTAGACTGTGATTCCTTTTAATAAAATAAGTTTATCCTTTCCAATTTAAAATCTTATTTTTGAGTAAAGAATGTACTCAAACAGAAGGATTTGATAAGTTTAGCCCTGCGTTTGTTATTTGTCAATATTGCAGAATCTGCCCGCGGTATAATAAGGCTTCTCTGTAGGAGTTACACTGGTGGTTAGTGAGGAAGAGAAAAATCTCTGGGGAAAAATCCACCCGATTTGTATCACTTGCTGATTTCTGTGTTATCAATGCTTCCACCATGACTGATCTCAAACTACCAACATTTTTGTGTCCATCTTTCAGTTGATCTGATATTTAACAGTTGGCCCTCCCCTGGCAGCCCAAACCAGTTCCAACTCTTCTTCACTGACAGATTCTCCATCGAGTTTGTTGAGCTAAAAGAGTTAGGTTTCAGTTGCCTTCTTTCTAATGTTAAAAGCTTCGCTCCTGGTGGGGTTAACTTTCTTCACGCTATCATCACTACTTTATGCTATTTTTAAAATTTGTCTTTGATTATGTGCCCTTTCTTTCAATCTCTTGGACAGACTTTTTTTCTTCATCCATATGAGTTGGGTTATCTGAAGAGACTAATTCTATTTTTCCAAAGGCTTATTTAGGGATGAACTATTGAAATAAAATCTTAATAACCTTCTTTCCTGCTTTTAAGTCATTGGTTGTGAGATTATCCTTAAGCATTTTATAATTTAAACTCTATCAAAAGTTTAATATATATGTGGCCTATTCCAATGTTGATATTATTTTTACTAAAAAATACTAATTTATACTCGGGGCTGTCAGACTCCCCTCTGAGTGATCACTTTCTCCAGGTTACTTCTCTGTCATCAAACATTTCTTGCTTTTTGATCAGTTGTACATTAAAGGAATGTTCCACTTGTCCTTTTAATTGTTCACCTCCCTTTTGAATGTTTTCTACTGTATAAACTTACCTTTCCTGATCATCTGATGCCTATTAATTTCTTCATGATTATTTAAAAGACAGTAGTTCATTAAGCATGCTTATCACTGCTTGGTGCTCGTGGATTCAGGAATTGCAAATCTGCTTATTATAAATGATTTTCAAATTTTCCCATACCTGCTTGGTAAGGAAAAGAGCGATGGCATTTTTTACATTCTTCATTATCTCTTAGCTGTTTACATTTCTTTTCTTCATTTATTTTTTTCTGTTGAAGTCTGATAAAAGGAAGAAATTCAATAACTCAATTGTGCTACAACATCATGAATTTTATTCCTCTATTTATTATTAGAGAATCTATTTTCCCTTTCCTAATTGTCTTTCACTTTATATATTTGTAAAAACCATTTAATTTTAATTAACTTCTTTGGCTATAATTATCTCATTTATTTATTTTTGCTTGTCATCTTTTCTCAGAGATTAACTGAAAAATTATTTTTTTTCTGTTCATTTTCAAAACATAATCTTCTTACTATTAGTTCTTAAAGGAAGTCCCTCTAGCTATATTAAAACTGGCATCTTTTAAAGGTGATTCTTTTAAAGAATAGCCAAGGGTAATCAGTCCATGACATCTGTGCCACAATGTACATGTGAAGTGTTTTTTATTGTCTCTATAAAGGGAACAGAAGATGAAGAGAGGAAGAGTGGAGTTTGCTTAAAAATGTAGGCTCTTCACTTCTTGTCATAGGAACAAATGCCTTGAGTGCCATTCCTTACAAGAATACATGACACTTCAGAAGATTGCCAATGGCTTATTAAAATCACATTTTAGGGGCATCTCGGTGGCTCAGTGGTTGAGCATCCGCCTTTGGCTCAGGCCATGATCTCGAGGCCCTGGGATCGAGTCCTGCATCAGGCTCTGCGTAGGGAGCCTGCATCTCTCTCTGCCTGTGTCTCTGCCTGTGTGTCTCTGATGAATAAATAAATAAAATATTTTAGAAAATTAATAAAATCACACTTTCCTCAAATTAATAAAAAATCATCTCTATATCTAATGGATAAAAGTGGTATTTCCCTTGGAGAAGTCTTCCATATCATTGGAAAGTAATTCTCCAGAAGTATCTCTTATTCCTGCACACTTTGCAAGGAAGGGAACTAATTGCCCTCTTAGGTGATAGACATAGTACCTTACTCTGGAGCAAATGAAGGGAAGGCATTTCTGTCCAGTATACAACAATGAGTTCTCTACACTTAGTGTTCTTCTCCTGTAATTAAATCCACTGTAGGTGGAGGTACCATCTATCTCTCCTTGTATCTCCCTGTGAGAACTGGAGCTCAGATAACCAACCCCAAAATGCTGTCAATCTTATTACTACTATTGTTGTGAATAATGAAAGAATTTTTGTCTCTGACATAGGAATCTTGTGTCTTTCACCAGCATCTATGAAACTAGGACACATTAATTTTTTAATGTGACAGTAGGGTAAAATATCAGACCTTTTAACTTTCTTCACACTCATAATAAACCATCACTGGCTTTGCAGTTAGTTTGTTGGATCAAAATTCCAAACTTCCTAAGGTCTGATGAATACATCTTGATCACTTTGTCCCTGTTACATGAATACCCAGATTTTTTATCTGAAGAGTAAAGAAAAGAAGAGACATTAAAAACTAATTGCGGAGCAAGGTGATGGGGTAAATGCTGGATTGATAACCACAAAAATAAATGATTTAAGGGGAAATTAAAGTCTCAGCTCTGTTATTCTAGGAAATAAAAGCAGTACAGAGACACTGATGGTAATTCATAAATCAGAAATGTGGTGACTCCTATGACCTAAGGTACAGAAGTGCATGTAAGGCTAAGAAGCATTACTGCACTTCCATGGGTGGGAGGGATAATGTGGTCAGAACTGAAACGATATGGAGATTCTACACGAGTTTTAAAAAAATGCTACCCATCTATGTGTATGCCGTCCACTAGTTTAGAGAGCTGAGGATGCCTCTGGGCAGGAATATAGATTTGGTAGCTTTGTGAGTAGAACTTGGTGATTTCAGAACTTTGGCAATCCTTTCTCCCTTCTCCTCCCCCCCAGAATAATTTAGGGAAGATCACACAAACCTCACAATCTCTAGCAGCAGCCATGTAGTCTTGAATTTTATGTGTGTATGCAACTTATAAGAATAGTTTCTTTTAAATATATGCTATGAAAAAAAAAATAAATAAATAAATATATGCTATGGACCAGGTACTGTGTTAACTACTTTAAATGAACCATCTAATCTTATCCTCAGAACCACTGTATGAAATAAATATTTTAAACTTCATTTTGCAAATGAAGAAAATGAGGTTTAGAATGACCATACAGAGTGTAAGTAGCAAAGGCAGGACTCAGACTCCGGTTCAAGACCAAAATGACACACTTCCCCATAACACTTTTGCCTTCATTATTGTCATTGTCCAGGAAGAAAGGAAAAGGTGGTGTTCAGGTTGCAGCTTTTTCATGACTTTTATTACCCTTCTCCTTTCTCCTCATCTCGTCCTTCCTTCTGTTGATTTATACTCATCGAGTAGTTCTTTTTCTTGTTATCAAATGTAATGATGTTAAAAACTAAACACCAGTGTTAATCCCTTTCTATTGTGCTATTTGCTTTCTTATGCCTTTATTCTGCTAGAAAGAAAAACTTGGCTGTTTCTGAAATTTAACAGGATTACAATTTTTCATACTTTCGTAAAATAACAAAATTCTCCCATGTATATAATTGAATATTCTTAATTGTGTAGTGTATATTGCTGATCTTTTCCTGTTGAAAGCATCCCTGACTTTCTATAATCAAACCAAGTTGACTCAATTAATTCTTTTGATTTTCTATTCTCAGGTCTAGAGCAACATATCTTTTTGAATTCTCTGCTTCCCAGAATTCAGCAAAAGCTCATTAATTTTTTGGTCTCTTGAATAAGAACTTAATAATAACATGGAAATTAAATAGGCTCAAATGATCTATATTTTAAAGTTAGGGCATGTGTCATGGGTGCAACTTGGTTCCCCTAAATCCACTGAGTTTTTCTTTATCTTCTCTTTTTTTCATCCACTTGTTTCTATGAAAGAGAATAAGGACATCTTTTGAGAGAGTTTGCCCAAAGTAGCTCCTTCTACAGTTAAGGAGAATTTAATTTCTGAGGAACAAACCAAGCCTTAAAAGATAGTAGAGCTGAAATTCTACTTTGGGGATCTCAAGGAACACATCCTTTTATGTTTGTCAATAGTCTTCCTGTATTTGGTTGTGTGTGTGTGTGTGTGTGTGTGTGTTTGTTTTAATAAGAATCATCTTTTCTTTTGGCATTAAGTTTTGCCAGCTCCAAAAGCAAAACAATGCATATAAGTTATTAGAACATAATGATTAATGGAGTTACTTTTACTTAAAAATGCATTTGAATTTTTTTTCAAATAATAAACTCCTTACTAAAATTTTGTATCTCTAGTGATTGATTCATATTCCAAATAATACCTTTTTTATTCTTCTAATTAATTTTTGTGTCATTATTATTAATAGACTATGGGAAAATCCAGGAATGAAATGCCAAGGGTAATTTTTTTTTTTCCAAGGGTAAATTTTTAATCAAACAACAGAAGTCAAGCAATAATATCTATTGCTGTCATAGCATTAAATTTAATGATGAAATGAGCCATGGTTTTTATTATTTGCATTTAGATTCTTGTTATTCTTGGCTGCCTAAGTTTTATCTACAATCACTGCTCTCCATACTGTTTCATCAATATCTGAGCATTGTCTCACTCAGTGCTACGTGGTATGATATGTAAACAATAGGTAATTATATGAATACTTTAAAAATATGAAGTTCTAATTGATACCAGTACAATTATTAAGTCCTCACTCAAGATATTTACTCCTGTATCAAATTCCATTGGCTAGATATCTTAGTAGGATTACTCTGTTTTGTGAGAAAGATATGTAGAAAATAAACCTCAAGATTTTCATGCATAACGGATGCCAAAATTTGATTCACATTTACTAATTTTATGAGGCATAATAATCTGTAATGGTACAGGACACCAAAAATATGCAATATTGTCATGGAGTTAAAGAATCTTCCAGTTGCGACAGCAACTGACTTAACGAGCCGATTCTAGCAATAATTGAGTTTCTGTGCTTTTCTTTTAATTTCACTACCTGATGATACCTGAGAGCAGTAGACTTTATTTCAGAATCCCATTAGGTACCATTATGAGATCCTATTTCCTGGGGTTTTAAAATCTAATTGTCAGTCAATGTGTTACAGTAAGCCTAGCTTCCTTTGATTCTCATGGCTCTACGCGGTGGGAAAAAAACAAAAGAAGTATGTTCCATCATCCTGTCAAGGAGGTTTCTTAACAAATTACCTTTCCCCTCAAAAGAAAACACAGAGAGACTTTTTTGTTGCTTTAACAATTCTCATAGTTCATATCTTCTTTTCTAAGCTATTAAAGGGAACAAAAACTGAAAACCCATAGAGCACAGACATCCTGACAACTGATGTCCTTAAGATTTATGGAGAAATTTAAGTATTTAATAACTGCATAAGAGTACGCTGTGTTTCTTAAGGATATTTCAGATCTGATCATAAGCCTCTGCCTTGTATAAGAAAAAAAAAAGTATCTAACATATATTTCATTTGACCTGCAAGAACATTTGACTTAGTTTGAGAATTATTTCCTTTTCCATTAGCTATTTTGTGATGAAAGATGTCCTCTACATCAAATTTATTTTTTTCCATAAGACTTCATAACTATTTTTCAGTTCTAACCAATTGCTGGAATTTTTCATATTTTTTTTAAGTCTCACATTTTCAGCACGCCCAAATTAATTTTGGATGTCCTTCAAGCTCACCTCTGCTACAACTCTAGAACGAACCACCCAAAGCTAGAGAGAGATTAAGTTACATATTGAATTAAGCTGGGTTTTTGTAAACTCTAGGTAGATGTACTTAGACTAGAATGACTTCACATCAAAATCATTTTGACAAAAATAAAAATTTATCTGTGGGCTGGTTCAGTTCATAGATTTCTTACTATCTTTTTCATTTTATATATAGGAACACTCCTCCAGTTCTTTTAAATAAAGACTTAGCAAAGCTCCCAGAAAGAACAAACTGCTGCTTAACCATTATGACAGCATGGTTGCTTCTATGTCACATTTCCTGCTAAAGTAAGGAAGAAGAAACAAAGGCATGCCCATCTTCTTTCAAATTTGTAAAGATCTTGCTCCTTTGCTTTTACTTTGAATTGTGGGAGCAAATGTATAAGTGGCCTCAAACTGAGATGTCAAAACACCCTGAAGTGGCCGTCCTCCTGGACTAGGACAATGTGGCATGTCTATTTCTGCTTGCCATGTATGCAGCAGCCTTTTTTCTGTGATTTTTTTTTTTTTTTTGGTTTCACTAAATGCATTAGGTTACATAACTATGAGCTCAGTGCTCAATTCCCCTCAGACAGTCTGTCATAGACTATCCTGATCTACAGTTACATCCTTCCCCTCTAGCAACAGTATAGCAAGAGCAGCACATAAAAGCAAGATATGATGTGCATTCTGGTCAAGAGCTAGCCATAACAGAGGACCTTCGCCCCCTCCCTTGCTGCATTTCCCATTTATCCATACAGACTTCTAAGACCATGAAACAGCTTAGACCAAGGGAGTTTTTTCTTCCTAATGAAAACTGAAATAAATGCAATGTTGTTGCTGTTTTTTTTTTTTTTAACGAAAAATGAATAAAAGTTACATGATCAGTAGAGCAGCATATTGGAGAGGGGATCTCTGGAGTGAAAGCACCACCAGAAAAACTCTTAAAATAGCTCTGCAACCTTTCAATAATTCTTAGAAATGGGAGATGAGATTTAGTCATTGAAAAAATGTTGATTCATATCAATAATACATTTTCGAACAATCATTTCTGTCAAGCACTGTGTTTAATATTATGCATTTTTTATTAACTACTCACAGTAGTCTAATAAAAAGGATATGACCTTCTCCACTTTATGAATTAAGAAATGACATTGCCAGGGATTTTCAAGGTCACCTGGTTAGTAAATATCAAAAGTGGCCTTTCATCTCAAGTCTTCCATGACTCCCAAACTCTGTGCTAGCTCCATACGGGAGTGCATGGAAACCATTGTTTTAAGTCAATGAAAAGCGTAAGTAAAATAAATTCTAGGGGAAGAAAATCAGAAATTTTGGTTTTAATATATGGCTTCTTTAGATTTTAGTGCATCATTGTTTACAGTACTTTACATTGACTTGTTTGACTCCAAGGGCATTGATGAGTGCTTAACCACAAGCATTTCATTTTGTATACTTTGCCAAACTGACTCCACTTTGGACTGATGCCTTTGAAATATAACTAAAGTATAAATAGAATCAAAATATGTCATGAGTTCCTAGTATACGAACAAAGATTTAGAACACCAGCATATCATGTTATAAGGAAAAAAACCAGACACAAATATCAGATCAGACACTGTCTTTTAAAAGACAGGGGGCAAATTGATGTTTAAGCCATCACTTTTCTTTAGTTATTAGGCCAAAAATAAGAAGTCATGATAAGATGGTACATTTTCATTAACACTTGTTGATTTATGCCTACAAATTTAATTTTATTTTGATAGCAGATTGTACACACATAACTTTAAGGGGTCGTTTTGTCATTCAGCAGGAATATATTAATAGATTGGCCGGAAAATTCATTGTTTGAGCTGGGATCCTTTAAGAATGAATAGGGCAGGGGCAGCCCTGATGGCTCAGTGGTTCAGCGCCTTCAGCCCAGGGCCTGATTCTGGAGACCCGGGATCGAGTCCCATGTCAGGCTCCCTGCATGGAGTCTGCTTCTCCCTCTGCCTATGTCTCTGCCTCTCTCTCTGTGTGTCTCTCATGAATAAATAAATAAATAAATCTTAAAAAAAAAAAGAATGAATAGGCAATTAATAGTATTCTGGAGCAAACAAACAACAAAAACATAAATGGGAATGTGCCAGGAAAATTGTGGCATACAGTTACTCTGTTATGAAATGCCGACTTTGTGCTTCAGATTGTATTAGGTACTATGGAAGGAAGTAATGGAATGAGAAGATGACCTCAAAAGTTGACAATGTAGAGGAACCAGTAAACATAAAGGACTTTCTAAATGTGCGATTGTAATTTTAATGAAGGAGGGTTCTTTGTGGCGAGGCTTCATGCAGAAGAAATACATTTTGCTGAGTGTAGGAATCTGAATTAATATGAGAAGAAAAGCTAAAATCTAAATAGCATTTGTGGGTGACTTTCAATCTCATTTTTACCCCACTACCCCTAATAATTCTTCTAGTAAACAAACCGGTAATGAACAGATTAAAGAAAAGGGTGCACGTTATTGGAGAAGTCTGGGTTATCATCCATGGTTGAAAATGCCTTGGACTTCAATCAGATAAAATACTGATGTCTTTCAACATTATATCATGATAACTCTGAGTACAAACAAAAAGAAACATGTTGATAAATTTATTTAATTTACCCTAGAGGGATTGTATGAAAAATCTATCGCCACAATATGCCACTAACAAATTACCCCACAACTCAGTTCTTGGAAAAAGAATATATTCTCAGTTGGCACAAGTCTGTAGGTTGACAGTGGTTCAGCTGATCTTGAAGAGGCTTCGCAGGGTAGCGCTGCTTCAGGCTGTGTATTGGCTGTACTTGCATCTAGGCTATAGTTCAGGGTTGTTGTTTTATTTTTCCATTTTTGATTGTTCTGGAACCCAAGTAATGATGCAGCAGCTGCCTCTGGCAAAGTTAAATATTATAATACAAGCATGAACAAAACACACATGCATGTTTAAAGCTTTTATATGCATTATATCCACTAAAATTGCACTGGCAAAAGCCAGTTATTATAGTCGGATCCAGTATCACTAGGGTGAGGAAATGTCTTCTACCTTCCAAGGAGTGTAGATGTAGTTTTCAACAGTAATTTAAGCTGTCACAGAAATTATCCACAAATAAATTCTTTCTGGCCAAGTTGTCTTTAAATGGAGTTTCCATAACGCCATTACTGATTCTGCTGTTCTTTAGAATCATCCTACCTACCTCGTGCTCATGTCAAGGTAAGAAGGGTATCCACCGGCCACATCTTTAATATGTAAAGTTTTTGGAATAGGAGAGAACATTATGTGAAATTAAGCATGCTATGTTCGTCATATTGGAGGTTCAAATTAAGATCCGCGGAAATAAATTTCTAGTTAACAAATATTTATTCATTCATGATTTTTTCTTTAAGCATCTACTTTATGCTAGGCCCTGTGACAAGTACAAGCTGTAAGAGCAAAAATGTAAACCTTTTCGTGGAGCAGCCCACAGTCTCCATCAGGAGACAACATGTGAACAAACACAACACTGTGATACAAGTTTACCTTAACTATGGTGCTACTGAGAATGTCATGCCTGAGTGCAGATCTCCGAAGGGCTAACAGGAGAACCTGGTGCTTTCTGGAACTAAAGTGGCTAGGTACGAGTGACTTTGGGTAGAAGTTGGCATAAGGCAGTCTCCTAGACAATATCTAAAGACCCTGCTTCTTTCCTGCCTGCTTTTGGGGTACGGGGTTGGAAACTTAAAATATTTTTTTAATTATTTAATAATCCAGTCCAATCTGGAGAGTCACTTTCCAAGTATGTTTTTACTGTTCTTGTTTAAATGATTATTTGTTTAAATAGTTATTTAGGACAGAGGTGATAGATTTCACCTTGACATTTTTTACATAAAAGGGTTGAATAATTTAGGATGGTGGTTGCCACGGTTGAGTGTGCTTAGAAATCACCCAGGTAACTTATTAAAGGAAAGCTCCAGGCTTATGTGCCAAATAGTCCACATTCCACATATTATGGGATGAGGCCCAGGAGATAGTATTATTAACATTCAGCTTTACTGTAGTCAATCCCCAGGTAATTCTGAGGTAAAAAGAACTTGTTTAGAATGTGAATACATTACTTCATTCCAAATCATCAATGTTAACACTGGCAATGGACTTTGCAAAATTCTGGCTTATGATTATCCAACTTAATGCTTTAGAATCAGATACTCGGTTTTGTTAATGGAGATTTAGTTTCATGGGGCCAGGAGTGCCCATTAAAGGTTAAATGAAAGACAAAAAAAATGACTGAGTTTTCCCAAAGCAAGTTTTCTCCTTAACTGAACAACACATGTGTGACTTCTGCAATTCAAATATATTTGAAAGTAATTATAAGAAACCTAATGAAAATACACAAGCACAAGGTAAGGAATTTGACAATATATTTAAAACATAAAATGTAAAAAAAAAAAAAAAAGTAAAGGTGGGCTCGCGGGTGGGTCAGTCTGTTAAGCATCTGCCTTTGGGTCAGGTGGTGATCCCAGGGTGCTGGGATCAAGCCCCATGTTGGGCTCTGTGCTCAGTGAGGGGCCTGTTTCTCCCTTTCCCTCTGCCACTCCCCCTAGCTCATGCTGTCTCTCTTACTCAGCTGCCTCTGTCTCTCTCTCAAATAAATAAAATCTTAAAAAAAAAGTGAAAGCAAGTAATACAAATTTTAATAAAAGATAAAATAAGAATGAGAGATGGTAAAGCAACTAAAACCAACACTAAACATCATAAGCCTTAAATTGGTAAAATTTTAGGAAGATAATTAGATAAAAGTTATGTGTGAATCTAAGAATAAAGACAAGAAAACTATATTACCAAGAAAAGACAAACTGAACAAAGAATTTTTAGATACAGTGAAAGAGATAAAACAATCAAAGAAGTAAAAAAAAAAAAAAAAAAAAGCAAAAAACATGCAAAAAAACCCCACAACAACCCCAAAATAGAACTACTAAGAGATTATAAAGACATAACAGTAAAAGGAACTACAATAATAAAGGGGAATGTTTTAAAAAATTAAATGCAAAAGAGAAAAAAGCTAACTGCTGAAAATGTCAAAGCTAATGGAGGTACTGACACGTGGTACAAGACCTAACCTTTCTAGAAGCAGCAACAGGGCCTTGAGTACCATCTGAAACTCAGTTTTTGAGATCGTGTGTGCAGTCTGTAGAAACATGTCATCAGGTTCAGGAGGTCAGCAAGCACAATTCTTGGCTTTTTGTCTTTTCTCTCACACTGCTGACAACTAGTCGACTAAATTTTCTGCGTGAGGAGGACAAAACTAAACATTGTTGGGCCACGGTTTTCAACTCCCTCAGACAGTGCCGCACATGCCCTTGCCCAGCAAGCAGCGCGCTTACTGGACAAAACCAGTTTTGATTTGTGTGCAGACTCCTCCCAACCCTACTTTTGTTGAGAAAAATCGGAGAATACTACTTTCCTCAGCTAAATCGACAACTTCTACTCTACTTACTGATACATAGGATTTGTTTTCATCTGGAAAAAGAAGTACCTTTTCAATTATCAGGAAATAGTCCTACTAATGTTTTGGGCAAAATTCCTAAATATTAATTGAAAGTGCCATACTTATTAAAAGCCCATGTGTATATCAAATCTCGCAAGAATATGAGGATAGAGATTGCCTTGCGCCTTTGTCACCCAGAGTTATTTAGCTATTTAGGCATTGCTGCTAGAAAATATTAGAGGTTTCATTTCTCCTTTGCTTCCCTCCGTTTATTGATTGACTTGACAAATATAGAGCACCAGTAATATGTCAGGAGATACACTAGGTGCTGGGATCAGTGGTAAATAAGATGAACCTGATTGTTTTGACGAAGCTTATACCTTGACAGTTGATTCAGAGAAGAATAAAAAAATAGTCAAAATATCACACAAAGATATGTGTTATGGGGAGATTTTATTGTGTTAAAATGCTAGTGGGTAGCTACTCTACTGGAAGTTTTAGGGTAGACTTCTCTGAAGATATGATTTTGAAGCTAAGCTATGAATCTCAAAAGTATGTTATCCATTAATATATAATAATCTTTTAAAAAGAATAAAAGCATTGCAGGAAAAGTCCTAAAAAAAGGGAATGTTGTGAGTTTAGCAGGTTCTGGAAACCAGAGGGTAGCCAATGTATCAGGAGCGGAGTGGAAAAGGAGAGAGTAGCATGTGATGAAATTGGCAAAGTGTAGAGAGGAGGCCAGATCCGATATAGATTCTTGAATGTGGTGAGAAGGTTGTGTTTTATTCTAGGCACAAGAGGAAGTCATAGGAACATTTTAAACAGGGGATTGACACGACCTGATTTATATTTTTAAAAGGTTTCTCATGCTCTTGTGTGGTAATGGGTCGGATAAGGCAAGAACAGCAACAGTTCAGACTGAAGTTCAGCCAAAGAAATCATGTGGGGTGGAAATCGATGAGGGACAGGGAGAAGCAGAAGGATCTGCATATGGTTCAGGTGGCAAAGTCAGTAGAGTTTGTTGACGTAGAAAAAGAGGAAGTTAAAGTATGATTTTAGGCCACCAGATGGAGGATTGCTGTTCTTGATTAGGGAGGACTGGAGAAGAGAGAACTCATGGAGAGAGCATGGTGGACTATAAAGGAAACCTGTCTTAAATTATGTCTATTATATTGATACAGGTATACCCAGGTAGTAATTGAAGGTTCTGGGAATGGAGAAATTACATCTTGATTTCAAGATTTGGGACTTCTGGTTTGCTGGGTCTTTAAAAGCTGTTCATTTCTTTGCAGTCATCTTTACCAAGAGGCCAGAACTATACACCTACCCTATAATGGCCTAACTTCCTTAGTTATCATTAAATTTGCTCATCCCTCTGACCATCAAGTACCCATCCAACTGTTACCTATGACTGTGACTCAGGAAGATTAGTTCTTTTATTATTTAATGAGTATTCTCTGCCTTGCCTCTTTACTCCCATCACCTGTGTGTCCCTTGTCTGGGAAGGCTTCTGGTTCCTTGAAAGCTTCTGGCCTTGGTGATGGGTCCCCTTTCTGGAATCTAAACCCAACAGTAAATTTCTATCACTCTTTCTCCAATCTAAAACTTATTATTTTGTTATTATTGGTCTCTTAGGATTCTTATGAGATTTAGATATTTAAATGATCCTTCAATATACGCAGATAATTATATTCAATATTGTTGCTGTCAAAACAGATTTCACTGTCCATTTTTTTTTCCAAATAGGGCAATTAAAACATAAACAATGTTATTAAGAGCTTCACTTAGAAGGAAGTAATCATATATTTTATTTACCTTGACGCAAGATTACTTTGGTTAGCTCACCTCAGCAAAAGAGAATTTAATGAAAAAATATTTAGAATTCTTAAAAGAATTAGCAGCAACAGGTCTTAGGGAAAGAAGATGTAATAAAGTAGGAAGCTCAGCAACTATCCTGAAGCAAATCAGGCCTCTCCAAAGACTATTGCTGTTATGCCATAATAAATATTTCAAGGGTATTTGCTTGTCCTATTTCATCTAGATCAGCTTCCAAAATTCTGGAAGAGAGTACATCTTGGCTGAGTTCCTTTGAAGATCGGACAGAGAGATCTGACTCCTTTGGTCACTTTCAACAGTTTAGGCAAAGGGCTAGTAAAGTCATTGTTACTAGGAAAGAGTGTTATCGAAGAGGGACAGATACTAGATACCCAAAATGTAAGTACTATTGCAACTCTTTAGAGATAAAAGCCTTCTCCCCTAATAAGTGAATAGTCTTTTGGAAATTTGCATATATATTACACATATTTACTGTCGTATATATGAGTATATATTTATATATATATACATGTTTTATATATAGTATATACATTTACATATCTTATATTTAAATCCTGGACTTTGAAGTTTGAAAGACAGGGGTTTGAGTCTCAGGTCTTATACTTACTACTAATAAACATTATTGTGCTATTACAAGATTTTAATGAAATTGCACCAGTAACATACTAATACGGTGTTTGGGAAATGCTCAATAAACAGATATTGATTATCAGTGTTATCATTAATATAAATATGAACACAAGCTATTTATCTCCTCCACTTAAGGAAAGTGAAATATATAAAATTTGTGTTAGATCCTATAATAGTTTAGCACCAACATTAACAAAAAAAAAAATCTCATGACCATTATGAATCTATTATCCTCCCAGTATACATTTGTTCAAATGTGTGCAATTCATTTTTTAATAAATTCGTTATTTTTTAAGGAACCAAACATCTGAAATACAATTCAAAATATGGCTCCTAGTGCAGTAGTTCATTTCACTATAGTAACTCCTTCTCCTATAATACACTGTCAGGATTATAAAATACTGTTCTCACAATCTCCAAAGCTAATCAATGTTCAGAAAGATGCACCCACCATTATTAATCAACAAAAGTTTCTGTCAATCTCAGCCCTCAAATGTTAAATTGTATTCTCCCCAGCAAGCCACAAAGCCCTTTTTGATATTAAAATATCTTTAATCTCATCATGGTCTATTGCACAGTCCATTCCTTTAAGCTATTAATCTCATTATATAACCTCCCTGGCCAAGCCACTCACTTTAAAAGGACTTCCCTTTTGCCATCATTGTAAAGACCAAAGGAAAAGAAGATAGCTCTTTCCAAGCCTCAAAAGGGAAGGAAGTGATCTATTCTTTATTACACTTTATTATGTCCTTTTGAAAATCTTATCATGTATTAGCAGTAATATTCATGACACTGGAGTACACTTACAATAGTCAGCCCTCATGGTTATCAAAAAGCTTCACTTTAGCATTTAATCAACTCTAAAAGCCATTCATTGCTTTGGATATTCCCAGTGCAACGAACATTATCCATAAGCAATTTTTTTTTCATAGAGAAGCAAGATGGCATAGAGGATGGAATACAGCTCTAGTAGGGACTTATCCGATTTTTAAAAGGGCATTTTAATTTCCATAATACCTTCTCCAAGGAGTTTGCTGAGTGGTCGTTTAATCTACCAAGTTTAGAAAAAACTTAAAAGCATTGTCTCGCTTTCTGCAGTGAGGGCTCCTTTCAGGAAATGAGCAGGTGTCCTGGGGTGGCTACAAGAGAAGCAGCATGCGAGGGATGCTTCCTCCTGGTATGTAGGTGTTAGGACGTGGAAAGTTCTGCCAAATACAAACTACTTCTTTCTGTGGTGATAGTACCACTGTTCTTTCTACCGGGATAGCTTCTTAGAAGCATGCTCATTAAATCTAGGTTAAGAGATTTGAATTTCTGAAAGAGGATGAGCCCTTGAACTTCTACTCCCATCCCTCTTATGTTGAAAAATATTATTTTTGAGGGCCCAGAGGAGCAATTAAGCTATTACCATCATCTCATTATTATTACTCTATTATTATTAGTCTGATATAAATAAGTAGGGGCTCAATCAATGTTTCTGATAACATTAAACCTGTTTGTCGGTCTGGATCTGACAACACTGAGGAAAAGGATCCTCTGCTCTCTAAACAATTCAACCAAAACCCAGAGACGTGTGTTTTTTATTTTTGTATATTTATCATACGTGATACCTAGGATGCAGTTGACACGTGATGAAATCTTTCTTAACTCTTTTATTTCCTGGTTTTCTAGATTTGTGACCACTCATTACCTACTTTACTGATTCCTTTTAGTCCTCCTCAATTTTGTTTTATGGAGGTCCACCAACCTCACAGCCTCAAAAACAGCAGAAACGGGGAAAACTGTTCTTCCTCTACATACTTCAAATACCTCTTTTATGCCTGAGCTCCAGTCTGACATCCTAACATTATTTTGAACTTTATGCTGGGAATTCTTGCAAGAACACCCCATTATCACTTCACACGCAACATTAAGCATGCACATACACAGCCATTGTTTTTTCAGGTATGTTTGCATGCTTATCGCTTTGGCATCATAAGATCCTTGAGAGAAGGGACAATGTCTCTTCATTTATATCATTACAGTTCCTCATTATTTTAACATTATAGATGTTGCTTAAAGATACAGTATAGGGGCACCTGGGTGGCTCAGTTGGCTAGGCGGCCGACTCTTATTTCATCTCAGGTCATGATCTCAGGGCCATGGGATTGAGCCCCTTGTTGGGCTCCATGCTAAGCAGGGAGTCTGCTTGGGGATTCCATCTCTCCCCCTCTCCCTTTGCCTCTTCCCACCTCACATGCACACACACACTCTCTCTTTTTCTCTCCCTCTAAAATAAGTAAACAAATCTGTAGGGATGCCCGGGTGACTCAGCAGTTGAGCATCTGCCTTTGATTCAGGGTATGATCCCTGTCCCCGGATCAAGTGCTGCATCAGGCTCCCTATGAGGAGTCCGCTTCTCCTTTGGCCTATATCTCTGCCTCTCTCATGAATAAATAAATGAAATCTTTAAAAAAAAAAAAAAAGAAATATAGACTCATGATGAGCAAAGTCGCTCAGTATGAAATAAACTCCTGTGGTGTGCTTTGTGTTCTTTTTAAAATTTCTTTTATAATAATCTATATCAGCATCTTCTACGAACTAATACAGATAAATATATATGTAGCTGCCAAAGAGCGAAACTTCTTTACAATGTGCTTGATTATCTTATTCAACATCGCAATAGAGTGACAGTATGGTCACTCCAGCAGTTTTTTATTACACGTATGAGAGCTGAAGAAATCGAGGCTCAGAACAATTAAGCTACTTGCCCAAGATGGCACAGCTAATAAGCAGCAGGGTCAAGGGTCAAAGCCAGGTCTGGCTAACTCTAGAAATTTACAGCCTGGCAACTTCTCAGGGAGACAGACAGCAAGGCTTCAGAGGGACGAGACCCAGTAGTGTGTTATGGTAAATGCATAGAATCAGACCTGAAGAGAACACATCAAATGGAATAAAAATATTCATGGAATATGGACAATGTGTTCATCAGAACTGGTACCCGATGACAAAGAGGGGCTTCCTTGATATGTTGACATTGGATGTGTCCAAGGGCCCGCCTTCACTGGACGATAGTCACATTAAAAATAGCCAGGGCTGAATTTCTCCAGCACTAAGGGATGTGTATTCAGAGTCAAAATTAACACTTAGGGAAAATAAAGGCATGCGTTATTTTTACATATATGGTTACAACTGGAAGGATGAAGTTTTATGTTTTCCCCTTTATTACAACTTTAAATCATAAAAGTTAATTTTTAGATAGTCTAAACTTGCAGCAGTATCGCAAAATTGATTTGCCATTTGCGTTTAAGTTTGCGAATTCAAAGGTGTAATTTAAAAGATTAAAAATGTTCTTCTCCTTGTCTTAGCATTTTGTTTGTCTGGAATGGGACTGACAAGGAAAAATCAGGAGCTGTGCTCTCTAAAGGTAGACATGCAAGCATTTAACCTCGTTTAAATTTCTGAGTGATTTGATGGTTGAATTTCCCAACAGTAAAGTTGCACCTAAAATTGATCACCTTCAGTGTCATCAACAGATGTCCCTAAAACCGTTAGCAACTAATGGATTGTTTAAAGGACCTTAATAGCTCATTTGTCTAGTCGAAACCCCATCAACTCAACCTTTGAAAACCGTACTTTGCTGTCATTAGAAAATTGAGTCCATTGTCCTTTAATTTTGAAATGACATGTATTTCAAATCAATTAAAGGCAGAAAGACCAATTATCTGGCGAATCTGTGACAACCAGAGTGTTTTGAATAGCTGATGAAAAAGATAGCTACAGTACAGCAGGCGGTGTACTGATGAGTCAGGTGGAAGAACCAAAAAAAAAAAAAAAAGAGAGATGTATGTAATCTTAATATAAATATGTTAGTTCCCAAAGGGCCATTAAGTAAGATGTGTGTCTTCTTCCAACGGCTCCCAGTGGTTCTAAATAATGAAACCTTATATTTAAAGGCTTCTATCTTTTCTAGGCCTCTTTGAAGGGTTTGGAAATATTCATGGCTTAAAAGTTCTCCATTGTATCTTACTCTTAAACACTTTAATCTCTCTTTTCTCATCTTTCAATCGCCATGGCTATAATCTACAATTTGTTGTGTAATTGAAACATAACAAATTTCATTTATAAAAACTGTTCTTAGAGAAAAAAAAATGAGGTGTTTCCCCCTCGTGTTTCTATATTATCTGTAATGATAACATCTGATCCCAATTATGGTCAGATAAATGCACACAGCCATGCAGATTTGCAGCATGCAATTTTTCAAAAGGCTATAGTCATGCGATGTTAATGTACTTTTAATCGTCAGAGCATTGCTGAAAACAAAGCCAGAATTTGCAAGTTACAAATAATGGCTTTGCTATCACTCATGAAGACAGTTACATAAATTAAGAAATATGTGGTGAGGAAGCATATTTGGGCATATATGCTACTCCAATGCCATAATATAGTCTTTATTTTCACTCTCTAATAAACACTCCATTATTTTTACTCATATTGACTGCATTTAACACAGTCTATTGGGGCAAAAAAAAAATGAACTTTTTACTTAGAGATTAATTGCTTTGCATATCATAGAGGTAAGTGAAGAATGTTTTAGATTTGTCAATATAGCCAAGTTATTGAACTTTTTAAAAAAATATTTTATTTATTTATTTGAGAGAGAGAGAGAGAGAGAGAGAGAGAGAGAGAGAGTGGGAGAGAGCGTGCACAAGCAGTTGAAGCAGCAGACAGAAGCAGAGGGAGCAGGGGCTCAATCCCAGAACCCTGGGATCATGACCTGAGCCAAAGACACACGTTTAACTGACTGAGCCACCTAGGTGCCCCCAAGTCATTGAATTTTTAATTTAATTGGGCTGTAATTTAGAGGGGACCAATTTAAATGGCAGTCTGTAAGGGACTGCCTTACTGAATATAGGATTTTCCCCCATTTTTAAAAATTAATTTTTAAAAATTTTTAGATGTGAAAGTACAATTTAGGAACAGCGAGAGTAATCTTTTTAGTGTAGAGTTATGCAAGTTTGGCAAATGCATATGCTCGTGTAACACCACTAAATTAAGATAAAAGAGAACACTTTTATTACAGCACAAATTTTCTTCAAGTCTCTTTGTAGTTAACCCCTAGTCTTACCCTCAGTCCCTAGCAGCACGGATCTGTAATCTGTCAGTTTAGCTTTTTCCAGCTGGAATTATCAATGGAATTATTCAGTATATAGTGTCTGGAGTCTGACTTCTTTCACAACGCATAGTGCATTTTTTTAAATTTATTTAAATTCAAGGAATTAACGTACAATGTATTATTGGTTTCAGAGGTGGAGGTCAGTGATTCATCAGTCTTGTATAACACCCAGTGCTCATCACATCGCATGCCCTCCTTAATGTCCATCATCCAGTTACCCCATCCCCCCACGACCCTCAGTTCGTTTTCTAGGATTAAGAATCTCTTATGGTTTGTCTCCCTCTCTGATTTCGTCTTATTTTATTTTTTCCCTCCCTCCCTTCCCCTATGATCCTCTGTTTTATTTTATTAAATTCCACAAATGAATGAGCTGATGTGATAATGATCTTTCTCTGTTTGACTCGTTTCACTTACCATAATGTCCTCTAGTTTTGTTTTTTGTTTTTTTTTTTTTGTCCTCTAGTTCTTTAGAACCGTCTCTGTTGTGGGTACCAGTAGTTCATTCTTCTTTATTACTGAGTAGCATTCCATGTTACCGGTGCTTGTTCAACCATTCCTCAGTGGGGGGACGCTTAGGTTGTTTCCAGGCAGGGGCAGGTATGAATCAAGCTGCTCTAAATATTCAAATAGAAGTTTTTGTGGGAGCATAGATGTTCATTTTCCTAGGGCCTCTACCCTAGAAGAACGATTGTTGGGTCAGATGGTAAATATATGTTTAATTTTATGAGACTGCCAAGTTGTTTCCAAAGTGGCTGCCCAATCTGTCATTTCATACAAGCAATATGCAAGAGTTCTAGGTGCTCTGACTCATCGCCATTTCTTGGTATGGTCAGGGGGGTCAGCTGTGGTATCTAGTAGTAGTTTCAATTTACCTTTCTCTAATGGCTAATGATGTTGGACATCCTTTCATGTGCTGTTTGTCATTCTTTTGTAGAGTGTGGTTAAATCTTTCTTTTTCATCTTTGTTCTGTTTTAGTTGTTAGTTTTCTTACTGAGTTCTAGACTCTTTTAGACTCTATATATACACAATTATATCTATTTTTGTATATATATATACATATATAAAATGCATGTTTATGTATATATGAGCATGTATATATAGTCTAGACATATACGCTATATATTTTGTATTTTGAAGATATTTCTCTCGATCCATCACTCTCCTTTCTTCTTAATAGTGTCTCTCAAAAAGCAAATTTCCTTAATTTTGATGAAGTCCAATGTATTACTTTCTTTTTCTTTTATGAGTCATCCCTTTAGTTTTGTATCCCAATGAATTTCACCTAAGCCAGGCTCATAATGATTTTCTCTTATGTTTTCTTCTAGATGTTTTATAGTTTTAGGAATTGCATTTAGGTCTGTGATTGATTCTGAATGAATTTTTTGTGTGGTATGAGATAAGAGTAACAATTCAATCTCTTACCTATGGACACACACTTGTCACATCATCATTTATTGAGAATATTGTACCTTCTCCGTTGAATTGCCATTGTACCTTTGTAAAAAATCAGTTGCCCATATATGCGTGGGTTTATTATGGATCCTCAGCTCTGTTCCATGACCTATATGTCCATCGTTTCTCCAATAACATACTATTTTTATTTCTACAGCTTGATAGGAAGGCCTAAATTCATGCAGCATGAGTTCTTAAACTGTGATCTTCTTTTTCGTTACTCTAGATCCTTTACATTTTCATATACATTTTAGAATCACCTTATCGATTTCTACACACAAAAAAAACTTTGAATTTGGATTGAAATTTTGTTGAGTCTTTAGAACAGTTTACAAAGAATTGACAATGATACCGAGTCTTCCAATCCATATGCATAGTAAAACTTTACATTATTTTAGATCTTTTCTTTTACTTTAGTTAGTATTTTGTAATTTCCAGCAGAAAGATCTTACATATATTTTATTAGATATATGTACAAGTATTTCTTATATTTTGCTTCTACTATAAATGATAGTTTAGAATTTTTAATTCCTATTGTTTCTTTTATATTGAAATATTTATTTTTATATATTGACCTTGTATACTGTAACCTTGCTAAACTTACTATTTTACTACATTATTGTTATTATAGATTCTTTAGGGTTTTCTACTTAGACTATCTTGTTTTCTCAGTTATATACATCTTATTTCTTGTTGCTGCTTTCTTGAACTTAATGCATCCTCTGATATAATGTTGAATAAGAATTGTACACTGAAACTTCTTAATTTATTTCTGATCTTATGTCATTCAGCAATAAGTATGATGTCAGCTGTAGGTATTTTATAAATCACCTTCATTAACTTGGAGATATTTCCTTTCTGGCTAACTAAGACTTTTTATCATGAATGGATGCTGAAATTTGTCAAATGCTTTTTTTTTTCTACAAATATTGAAATGATTGTGTAATTTACTTCTTTTGTCTGTCAATATGGTAAATTATATGGATTACTTTACTACATTAAATGAATCTTGCATTCCTGGAGTAAACTCAATTTAGTCATGATGTAGTATTCTTTCTCTGTATTGTTGAATTCAATTTTCTAGTATTTTGTTGAGGATTTCTCTTCCTAAATTTCTGAGATGTAGGCCTTTAGTTTCTTTTTTTTTTTTTTTTTGTTTGGTCATTTGCTTTTAATATCTTTGTCTTTAATAGCTTTAGTTTTTGTATCAGGGTAATGCTGGCCTGTTTAGTGACTTAAAAAGTATTAAATTAAATTTTCTTTAATATTCTAGAAGAATTGGTGTGAAACTGGAATTATTTCATCCTGAAATATTTGGTAGAATTCACCTGCAAAGCTATCTGCACCTGGGGTTTTCTTTTTTGTAGTGATCTTAATAATAAACACAATTTCTTTAAAACATATAGAAATATTCAGGTTATCTGTATCTTCTAAGGTGAGCTTTACCAAATTTTGCCTTTCAAGGAATTAGCCTATTTCATCGAAAATATAAATTTTATGAGTATATAATTACTGCGGAATTTCATTATATTTTTTCATGTTTGTAGTCTGTACTGAACTGACATTCTCTCTTTCCTTTCTAAAGTTGGTTTTGTGTCCCTTTCCTTTCCCTATTTCATCTCTTTCTCTCTCTCTCTCTCTCTCTCTCTCTCTCTCTCTCTCCCTCCCTCCCTCCCTCCCTCCATCTCTCCCTCCCTCTCACACACACCAATACACACACATATACTCTGTATATTTTTGGTCAGTATGGCTAGAAGCTTATCAATTTTATTATCTCCACCAAAAATCAACTTTTCATTTTGTTAATTTTATTGATTATTTTCCTGCTCTTCATTTTACTAATTTTTGGTTGCTTTTTCTTTCTGCTTGCTTTGGGTTTAACTTGCTCTCCTTTTTCTAATTCTATAAGCTTAGATAATTCCCTTGCAATCTACCTTCTTTTTGAATATAAGCAGATAATACCATAAATTTCCTTCTTAATACTGCTTGAGCAGCAGCCCTCAATTTTTCATATATGTTAGTTATTCAAATAAACATATTCTCTGATTTCATTTTTATTTTTCTCTCCAACTGTGGGTTATTTAGAAATGTATTATTTAATTTCCAAGAATATGGAGACTTCGCAGATATCTTTTTCATATTGATACCTAGTTTATTTTGTTATGGGCTAAGAACATATATGGTATAACTCTTTTATATTTGTTATTTGTTAAAGTTTGTTGTATGGTTTCGAATATGAGACTATCTCTTTAAAAGTTATACGCAATGACTGGAAGAAAGTGTATGTTTTGCAGTTTGGTGGAATGTTTCACAAATCACAATTAGGTCAAATTATTTATATTGCTTTCAGGTCCATTTAATCCATAGCGATTTTCACCCACAGTTTTGTCATTCGCTGAAATAGGTATGATAAATTCTTCAACTATAATTGTGGATTTGCCTGTCTCTCCTGTTAGCTCTATCAATTTTCCTTCATCTGATTTGAGGTTCATTTGTTAGGTACATAGCCGTTTAGGATTGTTATCAAGTCCTATGAACTGACTCCTTTGTCATTATCCAGTTTCCCTGTATATCATTTGCAATAGTTCTTGTTTTAAAGTCCATGTTTTCTGATATCAATATAGCCACTGCAGTTTAATTTTGGAAAGAATATACTTTCCCTCTCCTTTTCGTTAACCTATCAATGTCTTTCTATTTTACACATTTTGTGCTGTTTTGTTTTTTTAGACAGTTTGTAGGTAGGCCTTGCTTTGTTATTCAGCTGGGCCATCTGTCTTTTAAAATAAATGTGTGTTTAGACCATTTACATTTACTGATGCTGATATGATTGGATTGAAGTGTATATCTTTAAAAAAAAAGTCTGTATCTTGTATATTTCTAATTTCTCCATATATTTTTTGCTGCATTTTTAGTCTTGCCATTCACTGAGTATTTTTGGATGGAGTATCTTTTACAAATCCATTTTATTTCCACTCCTGACTCATTACGTGTACCTATTGTTAAAAAATTTGGGGTTTGTCTTAGACTTCTATGTTTTTTTTATTGTTTTTGTTTGTTTAGGAATCTCTATACCCACTGTGGGGCTTGAACTCATAACTCTGAGATCAAGAGTAGCATGTTCTTCTCATGGAGCTAGCCAGGCACTCCACCATGTGCCTCTTTAATCACAATTTACCTTCAGATAATATTGTGATACTTCATGTGTAGGAAACATATCATACAGCAGTTTCTCCCCACCATCCATTGTGCGATTTTATCATACATTTTACATTTTTTAGTAAAGATTTTATTTATTTGAGAGAGAAAGAGAGTGCGCAGGAGCAGGGAAGGGGCAGCGGGGAGACGGAGAAGCAGACTCTCTGCTGAGCAGGGTGCCCAACAAAGGGGTCAGTCCCAGGACACTGAGATCATGACCTAAGCTGAATGTAGACTCTTAACTGACTGAGCCATCCAAGCGCCTCATGTGTTTTACTTTTTTGTTTGCTATTAACACGTGGTACATTGATACTATTTTTGTTTTAAGCAGTCAGTTATCTGTTAGCACAATTACATGAAAAATTACATATCTATTCTATTTTCAATATTCTTAATTTCTTTGTAGAGGTACAAGTTTTGGCCTGGTATTTTTTATAGCTGAAAAACTTTCTTTAAGATGTATTGTGTCTAGGTCTTTAAAGTACTGTTTCTGAAAAAAATAATATTTCTCCTTAATTTTTGAAAGTGTCCTCATGAGTATAGAATTCTGGGTTGACTTTTTTTAAAAAGCATTATCAAGATGCCACTTTATTGTATTTTTACTGGCAAGAATTCTGATGGAAATTTTGCCTTTGTTTCTTCTATGTATAATTTGTTATGTTTTCTGATTGCCTTCAAGATTTTCTCTTGTCTTAGATTTTTAGCTGTTTCAATAACATATGTGGTTTGTTTTAAAGTCATCCTGCTTATTGTTCTCTGAGCTTCTTGAAACTGTGTTCTTTTAAACTTCTTATAACATTATAATCTTTTTTTTCATTATAATCTTTGAATATTTTTTCTGTCCCATTTTTTTCACTCTCCTCTTTGTACATGTATGTTAGATTTATATTTTCCCATAGTCCTTGGCTAATGTGTGCTTTATTCTTCTTCTTTTTCTTCTTCTTTTCTTTCTTCTTTCTTCTTCTTTTCTCCTCCTCCTCCTCCTCCTCCTTCTTCATCTTCATCTTCTTCCTATTATTTGGCATAATACTTTAGGTAATTAGTTAGGTAATTTCTATTGATATATCTATCTTCAGTTTATGGATTATTTCCTAATCTATATCATCTATGATGAGACCACTGTGAAACATTCCTTGCCTCTGTTACTGTGTATTTCATCTCTGGCATTTCTATTTTTTTAATACCTTACCATATGATCTTGCTTGTTGTTTACTATTTTCACTTCGCTCTTCAACTTATTAACTATATTTAAAATTCCAGGTCTGGGGATCCCTGGGTGGTACAGCGGTTTGGCGCCTGCCTTTGGCCCAGGGCGCGATCCTGGAGACCCGGGATCGAATCCCACATCGGGCTCCCGGTGCATGGAGCCTGCTTCTCCCTCCTCCTGTGTCTCTGCCTCTCTCTCTCTCTCTGTGACTATCATAAATAAATAAAAAAAAAATTAAAAAAAAATTAAAAAAAAAAAATTCCAGGTCTGATAATTCTAACATCATTGTCATGTCTGAATTTGGTTTTATTGATGGCTTTGTCTCTTGGGCATGTCTTATTCATCCTGCTTTATTTTATATCTTATAACTTGGAAATGAAATCCAGTATCTTATGTAGAATTGTAAAAAAATAGGTAACTAGGGGCACCTGGATGGCTCAGTTGGTTAAACATCTGCCTCTGGCTCAGATCATGATCCCACAGTCCTGGGACTGAGCCCCGTGTCAGGCTCCCTGCTCAGCAGTAGTCTGCTTCTTCCTCTCCCTCTGCCTCTATCTCTTCTCATGGTCTGTCTGTCTGTCTGTCTCTTTCTCTCAAATAAATAAATAAATAAATAAATCTTTTAAAAATAGGCAAATAATAGTTATGCTTGGAAATGTACACATCCTTTTTTTCTAAATATTTGGTGTCAGAGGTTGAATCAGTCTAGTCAGGAGTTGAGCTAGGTTTGATCTGTTGTTGCTATTGCTTCCCTGAGTGCACCACAGGCTACAAATGCCCCTTAGTTATCTTTGTGTTTATGTTGGGAACTGGTCTTCCAGAGAGTTTTCTTATTGTTTCCCACACTTAGCTTAGGTCTTCACATTGCACTAATTTTCAGAGAAGGTATTTCTCTTTTGATTTTTTTTTAAACCAGGATTAGACTGTCATTACTCTTTACATAACACTCGCTAGGCTGTTGGACATGTGTACTGGAGAGAATCTCTGCTGCTCTGGTCCAGCTTCAATCTTAGGGAAGTGCAATGCCTCAGGTTTTCAGGAATGAAGACTTCTCAGTGATATTACCCTTCTTCCAGCAGTAGGGATATCATGATCTGAGCTCATGAGGTATTTCTGCCCATACTTCAGGAGTAAGGGATTGTTTTTTGTTTTTATGATATAAATTAAATTAAATTTTATTTTTTATTCCTCTTCCCTTAGCTGTAGTGGGAGTTTGTATATATGCTGAGAGAGATAGTGTTCATTATGGTTCCCTTAGAAACTTTAGGCTTTTGTTCTGTGGGAGATGTTAGAGATAAGAGAAAAGGATCCCAGTAGGAATTTCTATCTTTCCCACAGCAGCTAGTTTTCTTCTCTCCCAGGCTTGCATTGTAAACAAAGTTTTCTCTATTCTCTTGTCTTCTAACCTGTCTTTCTTGTGAGCATATAGAAAAGTCTGGAAAAGAACCTTCAAGGGGTGTGAATTCCTCTTGTGTCTGTTGCATCCTGGGTTTCTATGCTTTCTTGTGAACTATCACATTCAGACTTTAGCCATTTATTTAAAATCTCAACTGAATTATTATCACTGGTGTGTCTGGCATTTGGCATCTACTACAGGTGAGCAAGTGCTCCTATCCATTTTCTCCTTGGAGATTCCTAGCTTCCAAATTTTGAGTTATTTGATTGTCATGTGGCCTCAAGTGTCTGGTGGATTCTTTAAAAGACATAAACTTTGAAATTAACTAGCTTTTTGGGGTTAGTATTATGGTAGAAATGTACTTTTTACAGCTTTCCACAACCCAGCCAAAGCCAGTAGTGACAATTGAATGTGATTATGAGTAAGATCTAAGTCAGAAATATGAAGTAACAAGTATGTTAAGATAATCAGAATTGTGTCATTTTATTTAGTTATTTTATTTTGGATTATTTTGTGTGTGTACATCTGTTTCTGAGTGTACATATGAATAAGTACATGAATATATATGTGTAAAATGTAGAAAACATTTTGACTTATGAAGTCAGAAAATAATGATATCCTTTTATTATAAAAGAGAGGTAACCCAATGATTATCTTTCACCTGACATGGCAAAGTTCCAGTTTACACACCAGGACAATAACTTCCTTAAAATACAAAAACAGGAGGTTTCAGTATGTGAAACAGTGAACATTTGTAGTCAATGGGAACAAGAGTTTCTGAGAATTTTAAATGAAAATCATTATGAAAATCCTAATCTCATTATTCATAATGCACCATTTACTGATATGTTTAGATGGCTTCTGTGTTCTGATTATTGTGTGCCCCCCCACCCCACTTTTTTCAAGAGGAGGTCTACTGGTTTGTTCTGAGAAATTCAATATAGAATTTCCAGTAGAGAATATACATAGCATTTTCCAAGATGGGACTTTGTTTTAAGTATATAACAATATTTTTAAAGATTGCAAAACTGGAAAAATTAATGCACCTCCATCATAATAATGAAAGATTATATGTTCTGATTATGCTGAAAAGACTGATGACAGAAATGATTTGGGGCACACGTGTTGGACCTGTTTTCCTGACATGGGTGGTTCTAATAAAAAATATTTAAATCTGAACCTTCTGGTTTTTATTCCAGAAATGGAAATATCGGAATTAAATAGCTTGTACTCCCTCCCTCTGTTATAAAATACAAGATGTATATAATGGGGCACAGCTTGGATTGGAATTTTGTCTATTAATAAAAACACAACTTCATTATTTAAAGAGAAAATATATACAATAGGAAAAAAAGCACTATGTTATACAATGAAAATATGAACACTGATGAAAAAAATAAAACCTCTTTCTCTCTACTCTTTTAAAAACTTTTTATTGAAGTATAATCAACAACCAGAAAGGATCACATATCATAAGTGTACAGCTTGATGAATTTTCATAGCTAAATAGCCTAGTCTAATCAGCTTCGAGGTAAAATCCAAAAATGAACAAACATATACCCTAGATCATTACCAACACTACAGCAGCTTCTTCTTCCTTCCAGCCTCTACCTCTGTGAGAGTAACTGCTACCCTGAGTCTAACAGCATAAATTAGTGTTGTATGAATGGAATCTTGGTGTGGAATGGAATGTTCCTTCTGACTTTTGCTCAACATTATGTGTTTGTGCAATTGCTGGGCCATATGGTAGCTCTGTTTTTAACTTCTTGAGGAACCTCCATACTGCTTTCCAGAGTAGCTGTACCAGTTTGCATTCCCACCAACAGAGTAAGAGGCTTCCTCTTTCTCCACATCCTTACCAACAACTGTTGTTCCCTGAGTTGTTAATTTTAGCCATTCTGACAGGTGTGCGGTGGTATCTCATTTTTGGTTTTGATTTGTATTTCCCTGATGATGAGTGATGTTGAGAATTTTTCATGGATCTGTTAACCATTTGTATGTCTTATTTGGAGAAATGTCTGTTCATATTTTCACCAAAAAAAAAAAAATACTAGAACTGATAGAGTAATTCAGCAAAATCACAAGATATAAAATCAATGCACAGAAGTCTGTTCCATTTCTATATACCGATAATGAAGTGGCAGAAAAGAAATCATGGAATTGATCCCATTTACAATTGCACAAAAAGCCTTTAGATACCTAGGAATAAACCTAACCAAAGAGGTAAAAGATCTGTGCTTTGAAAACTGTAAGACACTTATGAAAGAACCTGAGGCAGACACAAAGAAATGGAAAAACATTCCATGCTGATGGGTTGGAAGAACGAATATTGTTAAAATGGCTATTATTACCCAAAGCAAGCTACAAATTCAATGCAATCCCTATCAAAATAACACCAACATTTTTTGGCAGAGCTGGAACAAACATATCATCTTTAATTTCTTTTATGCTGTTTGGAGTTTTTAGTTTAGAGCAATTTTGTTCACATCTTTTGTTAGATTTATTTAAACATTTGATACAGTTTGTTGCTAAGGCTATTAATATCTTTAAATTTCAACTTTACCTGTGTTGCTAATATACAGAAATACCATTTATTTGTGTGTTGTCTCTATATGCAGCCTCCTTGCTAAAGTTATTTATTAATTCTAAAAATCTGTAGTCTTCTGAATTTTCAATATAAACAATTATCTTGTCTTCCTAAGATGCCAGTTCCATTTCTTTTATGTAAAAATTAATGTTGTCTCTTTGTTCATTTTTCCCTTGCTTTATTGTATTGGCTGATTACAGAGTGAATAAAATGTTGAATAGAAGTGAGATAGTTGCATTTCTGTCTCATTCCCAATTCTAGAGATAGAGTTTACAGTAATTGAGTATAATGATTGCATTTATATTTTCTGTAACTTCCCTTTCTTTTGCTCAATATTTTTCTTCAATCAGGTTACATTTAAATGTTCAATGGATCCATTAGTTCAAAGGTAAAAAGAGGAAATTCCTTTCCTCTTCTAGTAGGTCAGGAAAAAATGGCCAAAGGGATATAATGGATTATTTCATTAGTTCTTATCCTGCCTGTGTGGAGAATAGGAATGTTTAAAGAAAACAGGAAGGCAGAGAAAGGATTCAAAGAGGAGAATTCTGAATAATCATTGACATTCTTTCGTAGCTGCAGTGTTAAGGAATGTAAAAAGAGATAGCACAGAAGAGTTGATTCTGTGACTTCCCTATATCTGAAACACTTCATTTTTAAAATACCATTTATAATTGTTAAAAAATTATACTCAAGTTTAATATACTGTAAAGAGATGCCATACTTTAAATATCTGTGTCTGTTATGATATGAGATCATTCTCTAGATCCCATAAGATTTTAATGATTTTCATTTATTTATTTATTTGAGAGAGAGAGGGAGAGAGGCAGAAGGAGAGGGAAAGAATCTCAAGCAGACTCCCCACTGAATGAAGAGTCTAATGCAGGGATTGATCCTATGATCCTGAGATCATGATCTGAGCCCAAATCAAGAGTCTATTGATCAACCAACTAAGCCACCCAGGCCCCCCTAGATCCCATAATTTATTTACAATATTATTTTGATATATATCACCATTGAAACTTTAAGGCATGTTTTAATATCTGGAGTTTTGTTTGTCTTCTCAAGGCTTAATTAAACCAAACTTTGAATGCCATATATTCCTTAGAAAGGTACAAAATTTTTTGGTTGTTATGGTCTGATCCATGGACTATATTATGATGCCACCCAAAGATGCATATTTATTCTTTAATATAAAATATTTATTGGAATATATTAGGTCTGAAAAACTGCAATGGCAGATACAAATGCAAAGATAAAACACATCAGGTGACTATCTGGAGCTTACTTTGTGGTATGGACATCATAAGGTGATTTTATTAGATTATCAAGGCATTGTCACAAAGGATTCAAGAAACGTTTTGCTAAAATTTATTTTAACAAGTGACTTTCTGGGGACAAAATCTCCAATTTTTAGCACCCACCAATTACTGTCATGTAAACTAAAAGATGCCATTGGTTTAACAACTTGCTCACAAAATTCCTGAAAATTTAGAAATTGGTTCTTTCGAGCCATATAAATTGGCTTCATTACATCACTTGATTTAAAAAATAACAAAAAGCTACAAGGGAAGAAAAAGCACTAACTCAGGGTAAGGCCTAAGCATAGTCCCAGGATTTTGTCCCTGGATCGTATTATAAATTTTATTTTAGAAATGTCATGTGCCGTAGTAGAAAGTGGGATGGCAGGTCTTTAAAGAAAAAGTCACATTCAGTTATAAGTAGTTAACATACCCTTACCTGAACTGGATATTTTTTCATGGGTTAGTTGGTATTGAAGATATTTGGGATATAAAGTTTTAGACTAGAGTTGTTTTTTTTTTTTTCCATTATGTTGAGTTTTATTGATTAATACAACTCCTTTGGGCAGATTTAAGATACTAATTTTAGGCTTCTGACCTATAACAACTCTAAAATATAACCTGGCCAAAGATTTTCCTAAAACAGGTTCATAGTAAGAAATATTTGCTAGCCTAAGAAAGAAGTATTGAAACAAACAAACAAAAACTTTCATTTAGTAATTGCCTGCTCTGGATGTAGTATGTACAGAACAATATGACAGGCTTTACCAGTAATATAGGAAATCAGATATATTTCTTTTCATGTTGCTCTTAGTTATGTAATAGCCATAGAACATACCGCCAATTAGTAGAAAAATAGAGTAATAAGGGAGATCATAACAGGGGAACCTAACATAGTCAAGAGGTGGGGTATGGGAATCAGTTATCTAGTTAATACATTTTATTCATTTTTTTTTCTAATCTACACTGTGGGACTAATATATGCTCAGCAAAATGAAAACAGTGATTAGAAAAAAGAGTATTGTTCTTCTGGTCGTAAAATCTAGAGTCTAGTCTTTTAAGGGATGGAAAAATGATGGCCAAAAAAAAAAATACCCAAATAAATATATACATTCAAAATGTATAAAACATTATTAAACAATGTGAAGGGTGTTTTAGTTGGATATAACATGGGACCTTACCTATTCTGTGGGTCAGAAAAGACTTTTTTTATGAAAGGTCTTTTGAGCTGATATCAGAAGGATGTATAAGAATTAACTGAATAAAGAATGGAGAAGGGAACATCCTCAGCATAGATAACGGCACTTAAAGGCCAGGAAGGCAAAAAGGAACATGATGTTATTTCAGAAGGTCATTATGGTAGTAGCAAAAGAAGCAAGGGAGAAAGAAGCTAGAAATGAGGCTGGAAAGGTGGACAAGCGTTTTTTGTTTTGTTTTATTTTTTTGTAATACATGGCAATAAACTTGAACTTTACCCTAAGTGCTATGAGTAGTTTTTTTAAGGATTTGGCAGTGGAAACAAAAAGGAAAAATACTAATCTATGTTCTGGGTTCCCAATACAATCTACTGATAACGTTAGGAAAATAGTTTTTTACATTAGTCAGCAGTTGAATCTGCCCCACTGGAATTTGCTATTTAATGCAGATTTTATAGATTGACCTTAAAGAGAATCAGTGTACCTTACTCTCCCATTTAGAAATGGTTTACACTACTATTTGTGGTCAAAAAAACAGATAACAAAAATGATCTATTTACCTGAAGTGTGATTAGGCTTCAAGGCCAGTTCGTAAGGGCATCTACCACTCTTGATTTTGTCCCTTTTGTTGGTTTTTCCCCTCTCTCCAAGAGCTGATGGCTAAGTAAAACAAGAATTAAGGCTGCAGATTTAATCACAGAAGTTTTAAGAGTTAAAATGACAGGTGTCAGAGGATTTTGGATTTAGAGAACTTCTTTGGCCCTATTAGGTGCTTCCTTTAAGTAGATGCAGTCTGCCAGATGGATGATACATATGGTAGTGTGAGGCGGGAGAAAAGAATCTGTGTCCAGAGCTGATATCTACTGTTACCCACACTGGTATTGTTTGAACTCTAAATCTTATAAAGTAGGTATTCATTCAATATTTATTTATTGAGTTTCTACTGTGTGCCAGATGCTTAGGATATATCAGTGAATAAATCAGACAAACATGTTAGTCCTAACTGAGTCCAAATATTAAGAGAGGGAGATGTATAATAAACAAGCCTCCTAGTAAATACAAATATATCAAAGAATGAGAAATAAAAAATACTTTATATTATGTTGGAAGATGGTAATTGTTGTAGAATAAAAAGAAAAAGAACAGAGTAAGGTGAATTGAAGTGTTAGGAAGGAGGGGATAGAGTATGAAATAAAGTGCTTGGGATAAACTTTTTGAAAAGATGAGATCTGATCCGGGACTTGAGTGAGGTAGGGAATGAGCAAAAACATTGTCTGGAGAAAGAGTATACCAGGAAGGGGGAACAACTAAGACAAGTATCCTAAGGTGGAAGCATACTTGGCATCTTCTAGGGCCATGTAAGCTGTTGTAATGAATTTTACAATTCATCCAATGAAGGGAATCCAATGAAGGGAAGTTTTTTTGTTGCTGTTGGTTTGATTTTTCTTTGTTTTTGTTTTAATATAACATTCTGGCTGTACTATTGATAAGACTTCAGAAATGTAAGGATAAAGATAGGGAAAACATTACAGTAGCCAAGGTAAGAGATGATGGTAATAGATGGTCCAGACCAAATGTTATAATACTTGGTGAAGAAAAAGAATCTGGATATATTTGGAAAGGAGAGCTGAAAATATTTGTGTATCAGATGTGACACAAAGAGATGTCAAAATGTCATGTCGTTTTTCCCTGAACAACTGGAAAGTGCCCTTATCTCAAATGAGGAAGGCTATTATTAGCGGAACAGATTTTGAGAAAAGATAATCAGGACATGAAACATCCCAGTAGAGGTATGAAGGCAGTTAGATACATAAGTTTGGGATTTAGAAGAAAGTTCTGAACTGGTGATATTATTTTGGAAGTCATTCACATAAATATTATTTAAAGCCATTAAACTAAATGCAGTCACTAAAGGAGTGAGTATAGATAGAAGAGGACAAATTCTTAACTTGTGGCAATTCAGTATTGAGAGTTTGGGGAGAAAATGAGAAAGCAGTAAAGGATATTGAGAAGAAGTGACCGTGGAGGAAGCTAGAAAACCAACAGTGTGCAGTATCCCGGTATCAAAGTTAAAGTAAATTATTTAAGAGAAAGTGAGTAACCAACTATGTCAACTATTGCCAATGGGACAATTAAAATGACTGAAACATAACCACTGGATAGCAATTTGGGTCATTATTGCCTTAAGAAGAGCAGCTTCAGGGGGAAAGCTAGACTTCAGTCGGTTTTGTGGATAACATTAGGAGAGTTTCTAGAAACAGTACTAGAATCATATGGTGTTTTCATATAACAAGAAAATAATAACTGCAGTAGTAGCTAGAAGGAGAAGGGAGAGCAATAAAGTATATTTTATGACAGGAAAATAGTATGTTAATATGTTGAAAGCACATTATAATAAAAAAGGAAACATTGATGATGTGGAAGAAATGGAGGAGAATATAGCTGGAGACAGATGAGGGGGTAAGTGAATGGCATGTAGTGTAGGAGTTATGGAAAGACTGGCTTAGGTGGAAACACGGAAATTGATCCACAGGTAACAGAAATGGAGGCACGTGGTGTAGGTACAAATGCTGTAAAGGGTGTTCTTAGGGTGTTGGCAATCTGTGAACATTCTCTTCTGATTGCTTCAGTTTTCTCTGTAAAATCATAGGTCATCAGCTGGAAGAGGAAAAGGGAAAGAAGTGTGTGGAGGACAAGGAGACAAGGTTATAAAAATAATCATCAAGAATAGTGAGAAAAGGTATGGACTTTGTTCTTATGCTTGGTCTCAGCCAATGAGAGTCACCAGTAAATAGATCAATGGAAGGATAGAGGAGTCAGAAATTTCAGTCCCCCCCAACCCCGCACCAGCTTCCTGCTGCCCGACTGAAGTTTGGCAGGGATCATGTTCCCATTGGGAAGCCTTTCCTATAGCTACAGGTCTGTCCGGAAATCGTAATTACTCCTTTATCTTACCACTTCCAGCCTAAAGTTGGTGGTAACTTGCCACTGCCTGCTAGTCCTGGAGTGTTTCATAATCTCCTCTTGGTTCACTTAAAGAAAAAAAAAAAAAAAAGTGTTTCCTTCATTGTTTTTCTTAACTACTCCAGTAGGGTGTGTCATCTGTTTTTTGACTAAAAAATGTAATTGGTCCCAGGAGTAGCCCCAGGAAGGGAGCCTTAAAAAATTATGATTCTGAGATTTGGTTGTTTACATATTATAGAAGCACATGGATATTCTTCTTACAGGGTGGGGATGATAATGGGCAAGTGCTTGCATCTCAATTCCAAAAATCGATCATGAGCACAAAAAACATTGAGGAAGTACCAGTGGAGGGTGATGTGTGGTGATGAAGCGTCTGTGTCACTTAGTGGCAATGGTGACAATAGGTGTTACAAAGATTATAATGTGGGAAAAGCTCCTCTGAAGGTCCTAGAGAGCCAACAAAGAGAAAATGAAAAGCTGAGGGTCTTGGATGCTTAACATAGTGTTCAGATGGAAATTTCTGAAAAGCTGGGAAATTCCCAAACCTAGCTAAAACTGTCTTGTTAACAGACGCAGCTCCTGTCCTCATAAGCTGGAGCAGTTGCCAAACAATGGAATACCAGTTATCTCAGGTTTAACTCCCAGTCCTCTTTTTTTTTCTTTCTTTCTTTTTTTTTTTTTTTTAACTCTCAGTCCTCTCAATGGCCTGCAGGTATAGGAAGAATGAGGTGACAACATTGTTTAAATGAAGAAGTACAAGTACTAATAGGAAAAGAAGTAGCTTATTCACTGAAAGAGTTGTAAGGTCTTGCCAGTTTGTATCCTGAGGAGTCTGAAGAGCATGAGTGGAATATGTGCTAAGGTTGTTAGGCCAAATAGCATGAAATAGAAGATGAGTATGTGTTGGTTGAATTTATTGAAAAGACTGTACTTAGCATTCATGATTTGTGTTTGGTTTAAACACTGGGGGTAAACATTAATAGTATTATGCTAGGATGCTGAATTGAAGGTGGGACTATAATCAATGAGCTTGAGATGCTGGAATTTGCAGGGCACACTGAACAAATTCTTTGAGCCTTTGGACACAAAGGCTCAAAGAATGCATGTGGAGTCTGCTTAACCCATTGCTAGCTTCAACTCTAGGGGAGCCTAGAGTTGAAAAGCAGGGAGATGCTTTTCTCCACAGCTTAGGCACTCTGTAGTGACCACAGTTGGTGGTGGGAGGTCGGTCATGTTATGGAATCACAATCTCCAGGGTCCAGAAGAGTAGTGGAGTTCTGATATTCCACAGTAACACAGACTTACCTGATAGTAGGAAGATAGGGACAGGGCAGCCTCGGTGACTCAGCGGTTTTAGTGCCACCTTCAGCCCAGGGCATGATCCTGGAGGTCAGGGATCGATTCCCAGGTGGGGCTCCCTGCATGGAGGCTGCTTCTCCCTCTGCCTGTGTCTCTGCTTCTCTCTCTTTGTGTCTATCATGAATAAATAAATAAAATCTAAAAAAAAAAAAAAAAAAAAAAGATAGGGACAGAGTACTGTCCAAGCCAAAGTCTATAGCTAATTGATCATAGGATCTCTAGAGATAAAATAGGTGGGGAGGCTCTTAAGGTACTTTTGTAAGTGGGAAAATTCTAGATCAAGAAATCAGTTTCAAATTACTGTAGGAGACTTATGGTCTCACAGGTCTAGATCTAAGCCATTTCACAGAATTCAAGATGTGTGTTTATGGAGAAAGCCAAGTCTCTTGGAGAAAACATTCTTCAGTGCAACCACAAGTAAATTTTCTCCACAGTTTCTCCTAGAGAGACTTACAGCAATTTTTAAACATGTGTATAAGGAAAGAATAGAACTCAACCCTTGAGTTTTGTGGACACTGGCTCTAGATCCATGCTAACCCACGGTGACTGAACACACTAGACAGATTTAGAACCTAGAGAGATTATAAGACAGACTTTTAGTGAAAGTCAAACTCATGCTTATTGTTTTCCTAGTCCCAGAATAAATAGTGAAAAATGCTATATTTAATACATAACAAAATAAACCACATTAGCTCCTTGACCGCTGAACTATGTACTGTATTGGTAGAAATTGCCTAGCAGAAGCTACTGGAACCTCCCCATAATATACTAAAAACAATAATGCATGCCTAGGAATTTTTCAGAGATTAGCACCACTATTTTTAAAAGTAGAAAAAAGCAAGAGTAACAGTTCCTGTCATATCCCCACTTACCTCTCCTGTTTGGCCAGTGCAAAAGCCAGACAGATGAGCCTTAAAGCATGACTGGATTTTGCAAATTTAAGGAAGAGTCTTGCCAAAAAGAGCTGCAGCTCCGATGCTGTGTGCAGTCACTGGCCCTACCATGCAACTTAGATATAGATTTTCTTTTTCTAATTTCTACCAGTAAATTTAATCATGAGTCATTCGCCTTTACTTGAAAAGAAGAGCAAGAGCAATACACTTTCATTGTCTTATCTGAAGATTATGTCTGATCTCTTGCTCTCTGTCATCATAAACCAGAGATACCTTGATTTTCTGGCTGTCTTACATCCCATCACATTATATTCATGATATTTTTCTAACTGAATATACCAGTCAGGAAGTAAGAACTTTATTGCAAGAGGATGGAACTTGAACTCCAAAACCCTCTGCCAAATCAGGTTTCAATTAGATCTCAATAAAACTGGGGAAAAAGTTAAAAATGAAAAACAAGGCACCAATTGACACTCTCAAAAAAAAAAAAAAAAAGCTTCTGCAAAGAGAGAGAGAAATTGCTGGGCCATTTAGAGTTCATAAAGAAACTGGTGCTTGATGAAACCCTGGATGTTGGGGATAATGCACATCACCTCTAGGTGTTCAGCTCCAACTCTTCTGCTACTTAATTCGGAAAGTAGTTTTAAATTGGGATAAAATAAAAAAAGGTTCTGTACCACCTCAAGGCTATAGTATAAGTAGCCCTGCACTTAGACCTCCCACCCAGCAAATCCCACATTATAAAAAATGTCTATGCCAGATAGAAATATTGGGCAGAGCTTCTGGCAAACTTCAGTGGAAGATTCTGTTATGGAAGCAACCATTCTCCATTAGAAAAGTAGATTTTAGATTTCTACTTGGCCCTGTTAGTCTCTAAAAACTTGACCATGGGATACCATGCAACTATGTGACTTGAATTTCCCATTATGAAACAGATGCTACTTAATCCATAAAGTGGATGTGTACCACAGCATCCCATGCTGTTTCAAGCATGTCTGAAAGCGTAAGTGCGTAACCACCTGGCTCAGACTCCCATGATATGTGTTTCTGTCAGGGTCATGTGTGCCTTCAGCTAGAAGGTGGCCATCTACAAAGGAGGAAGAGAGCTCTCCCTGGAGCCTGAATGTGCTGGCACCCTGATCTCAGATTTCCAGCCTTCATAACTGAGAAAATCAATTTCTGTTAAGATACTCAATTTATGGTATTTTGTTACAGTATCATACGTAAATTAAGGCAAGTTTTTTTTTTTTTTTTGCTTCTATCCCATAATCTTATGCTATGTTCACTTCGAAGTTTTAGTGCTTTGAAGTTTTGTTTAATTAAAGTGGAAGCTGAAATGTCCCCCTTACCATTTTGTTTTTTGTTTTGTTTTGTTTTGTTTTGTTTTGTTTTTATTTTTTTTTCCCCCTTACCATTTTGAATGCTGTGGTCTACTGAACAACAGGCAGAGAAAAAGTTCATTCTACTCTTAGGGTAGTTGAAAATGGGGTTGCTTCTACACACCATAAGCCAAGAGAGCACAGAACCCAAAGAATTCACTGGGGTGCTTCTTAATACATTTTTTTAAATAATCAGATCAATGAGAAAAAGAAGCAAAAACAAGTCAGGATGACAAAAATCCTTGTATTCTTCATGAATCAAGAGTTGAGTCATCTCACCAGGCAAAGAGCTCTTGAAATTGAAGTGTTGGCAAAGAGCAAATGGGAAGGAGTATGGAATTTGAGGGGGACAAAAGCAGGAGTGATACCTACTTAGGCTTGCTTAATGGCCAGCTACTGAGACAGGGACTGGAATGATTAAATTGCTATTTATGATTTCTTTTCATCTTTCTCCTTGGATCTTAAAAAATAAAGAATAAAAATATTTGTTGGGGATCCCTGGGTGGCTCAGTGGTTTAGCGCCTGCCTTCTGCCTAGGGCGTGATCCTGGAGTCCCAGAATCAAGTCCCGCATTGGGCTCCCTGCATGGAGCCTGCTTTTCCCTCTGTCTCTGTCTCTGCCTCTCTCTCTCTCTCTGTGTCTCTCATGAATAATAAAATAAAATCTTTAATAAAAAATTAAATAATATATTTGTTAATGTTTTAGGTTTCAGGTATTAGCCCAACTAAACTGATAGCGTGACATGCCAGCCTGATAAGACAGCTGAGAGGATTTTGTGCATTCCTTATTTGCAAGACATGAGGAAGAAAGAGCATGGTAGAGACTGAGGGGCAAAAAGTAGACTCCCTCATTTATCTTCAGTTTTAACCTCCGTATCCATTTTTCACCTCCTCCTCCCTTACTGCTCAACCTGGAAGGCTCACCTCTATGGACTGGGCTTCCATGAGCTTTGTCTGCTGATTGGGACTGGCCAACTAGCCTCAGACAAATATCAGAAGGAGGGAGAAAATTGATGTCAGAAACTTCATGTTTTGAGCTCTATCACCTCCTATTTCCACTTTTGTAAGTGCCTAGCTCCCTTTCACGCCATGCCATATAATCTCTATGCCTCTTCGTGTAATGTCCTCTGAAATTCCCTTCCTCCCCCCCACCTTTGCAAAATAATATTATTCAGAATAGATTCAGGTTTAGCCTTTATATATAACCTTCCCTGATTCTTCAGGTGACTCTTGTTCCTTTTCCTTGTATTCTTGTTTTATTTTTGTGTGTATCACAATAACTATCCTAAATATATTATATCATAACCACCAGTCTTAAAAGCTTTCTCTTCCCTGAGACTGCTGACCATATTTTATTCATGTTTATATTATAAGATATAAAAATAGTACCTGCCAGTTGGTGGGTTTTAACAATACATGTGAAATCAAAGTGGAAATAAGTGAGCAGAAGGAAAAAGGTTGATGTATGGCATTTGGAAATATGGCTTTGGAAGGCAGGGACAACTGGGATTCCTGGTTCAGGGGATCACAGGCTTTGGATGATGCTGTAGGAGCATGGACAGCTAGGCAACAGAAGATGGTGAAAGCAAACCTCACCAGTTCTTTTCTGTCTGTAAGCTGTAAAGCTTTGATGCAATGGAGGATTCCGTATATTAACCTTCGGTAGAAGATTAGTAGAAGGGAGAGAATGAGACTATGTTTAAGAAACATCTTAGAAATGCCAATATAGATTCAACACATCTTTCCCAGCTGTGCCTGTTCCTAGGTATTTCTAAGCCTAGGATAAAACTGTTTTTTAAGATCTACTCCCAGTGTTCAGTGCCCCAGCTAAATGCTGAAGGCGGCTTAAAATTGAGCAATTAAGGACTCAAGAGAAATCCTCATGAACACTTTAAAGACACCGGCTTAAGTGTCCCTGTTTCTATCAAACTCCTTATCTGGTCTGTTCCTATGGGTAGTGATGAATATAACCCTAGTAGTCCATCACGTAGTTTTGGGGAAGCAGACACAGTTGATTATCTCGATTTGTCATTATGTAAACATTTAAATTTTGTTATGTGAATTTGTCTCTGAAACGTTGAGAGAGAGACATTTGTAGTGCAGCTTCCTTCCCCTCAAATCAGTTTAACTACAATAATCCAATTTAATAAAAACTCATAAAATAGTAGAATTTGGAGGAAAAAATCTGGAATAGAATATATGCATTCTAAAACAAATGTGTATCTGAAAACCTAGCATAAAGGAGACATTTCATAAATATTTGTCAAGTGTATGAATCTTGGACCAAATTCAGTGAAAATGAAAATGAATGGATCTCTCATTACTAACAGAAATCAGAGACATTTCTCCTCCCCTACTTCTTCGGGAGTTCATAGCAGTGCATGGTGACACCAATGTGCTACAGCAAAATGTGTGATACGAGTCACTGCCTGCAATCAGGTGTGAATAAGTCATTTGTTTATACCTCAAGTGTGTGTATGTATGCATGTATGTATGCATTTAAAAGATTTATTTATTTTAGAGAGAGAGAGTATGGGGCAGTGGCGGGGTGGGCAGACATAGAGGGAGAGGGGAATCTCAAGTAGATTCCCTGATGAGCAATGGAGCCTGACAAGGGGCTTGATCTCATGACCCTGAGATCATAACTTGAGCTGAAATAAAGAGTCAATTGCTTAACAGACTGAGCCATCCAGGTGGTCATCTTGAGTGTTTTTAGACACATCCTTTCTGGGTCTGTATACAGGCCTGGCAGCTTTTACAGCTAGTGTGCTGAATTGGCTTTGTCCTTGGATCAGTGTCTTGTTGAGAATTATTCCTATGTTCTGCTTCAAAGTAAACATACTGTTGTGAGAAATATGGTGAGAAATGTTTCTCAGGAAAACATCATCCACTTATCTTATTCCAAAGGATAACGAGTCATTCATCGTCTTTAATTTTGGCAACCATCTATGACTGGGTAAGCAAAATTGTACCTGAAGACACTTGAGCATGCCCATATAACATTTTTTTTTTATAAACAAACACAACAACAAACACAACACTTCCAACAAATCAACCGGAATCTTACACTTTAAAAAAGCTACTGGCAACACCACATGTGAGCATACTCCAGCCTTAACAGCTACTGGTGATTTAGAATTAAGAAAAAAAAAATTCTGAGTGCAGTATATAAACATGCAATTTTACATATATAAAATATACAAATGATTGAAATACCAGTTTATCCACTTTCTTTTTGGTTCAGATATTGGTTGTTATTTAATGATATGGGTTTTTCTTTTCTTTTTTATCCTGAAATTCTGTGTTGCTACTGTACATTGCAACATTAAGAACTAGAGTAGCAGATATTTTTTGAAAGATAACAAAGACATAAACACTTTGATTTTTATGTTAGGCAAATTAGTTTATTTTCTTTTTATATTTTTAAAATTTTTATTTTTATTCATGAGAGACACAGCGACATAGGCAGAGGGAGAAGCAGGTTCCCTGCAGGGAGCTTGATGTGGGACTCGATCCTGGGACCTGGGGATCACGACCTGAGCCAAAGGCAGACACTCAACCACTGAGCCACCCAGGTGCCCCAGCCAAAGCAGTTTAAAATATGGAATTGACATATGGGTCGATGAAATGACCCATATGTGCATTTTATTCACATTTTCACTGAATTTTTGAAACTCACAATGCCAAGTGAAACTATATTTCCATGTAAAGAAGGTAGTTGTTTCTTCTTTCTGACCTTATCTCCATCAAAACTGGAATTTTAAAATTATCAGGCCACAGCAGGTCTGATGTTGAGATGGGATAAATAAGATGAAAAGTGAAGTGGAACTTTCAATGTGTCCATTTGGCTCATTAACCTTTTCTTCTTTATAGTCTTCTTCATTCCCACAGAGACAGCAAAAATTTCAAAGTAGTGGTCTGAAACACTCTTTGAAATTTCAGTTTCAAAAAGTGTTTATAAATTGCCTTGTTATATTTACTGTATATGAGGGAGCAAAAGGAATGCAGAAAAAAAAGAAGGGATGAGGGAAACAATATATTTACTAGTTTTATATAAAATGTTCCATTTTTAATAGAAAAGGGGCACTTGTAAAGACTTTTATAAATTATGAAAGGTGTGAACAGTCCCTTTTAAATGTTCTGATCAAAATAAAGTGTTCTGACCAAAGTGATTAATTACTTGAAGAAATAATTACTGCTAGTACTAACCAGTGCCTTTGCTTGTATACTTCTTTTGAGTTTACAAAGTACTGAGCGTTCACAAAACCCCATCAAATAAATAAAACCTTCACTTAAACTCTTCGACATACACGGCAAGCCATCGCCTCATTTTACAAATGACAAAACCCAAACTGCAGAGGATAAATGACCTTTTTGTGGCCACACCCATTAAAAAGTGGCAAGGTTAGGTTATAGCTCAGATTATGCTCAGATCTCGCTCTAGTTTTAGGACTGTATCACGGACATTTTGATTAGCATTAATTAGCTAATTAATTAGCTAATTTAATTAGCATTTAATTAGCATTCTGGTTAATGTGGCCAATTGATATTTTGTACAGTTACAAATCCAGGTTTGTCTCTCTCCAACTCCTACTAAAAACACCACCTAAATTAAATTTGATAATATTGCATCTGTTATTCTAGAATCAGAAAGTCAGAATTCTTTTCTCAGAACATGAAAACTGTGGTCTCACTTAGAGGTTTGCTTCTTAAAAAAAAAAAAAACAAAAAAACAACAACAAAAAAAACATTAACCCCTTATGACTAAAGATGTAAACCCCTATCTGATAAAGTTTGAAAATGCTTTCATATAACCGGGATAATAATAAAAGTTATAGCATTTTGGAACAACTCTATTTCAGAAAAATTTCCTGAAGGAAATCCCATTAACATTGGACATGTATAGTTCAAGGTCAGTGATACAAATGGGAGAAGATGGAAGAAGTAATGAGATGCCCTAGAAGAAGCTTCTTTTACTTATTAGTTCAAGAACATAGGCTTCCAACTGAGTTCCTGGCAGGGAGTAAAAGAGATAAATACTCTTTTAATTCCCATGATGCTGTTGTGACACTGGATACCATTTCTGCATTACAACAAAATGCAACATGCCAAAGCTACACGGTGCATGATTCGAAGTAGATGGAAAAATCGTCTAACGCAGAACAAATTAAAATAAAAATTCTTATCACTACGTTGTCCCTTCCCCTATTATATCTTCAAACAGTGACAGGTGCTGAGTTACATAGTAGTTGCAATTTTATCTGAGGTCAGATTATCATTTTGAAGCACTAATTACAAGAGCCATGTTTTAGATGGCATGAGGCAAACACAGTGTGGCACTTTATCAATATCAGCCCAAACAGAAGTTTCTCCCTTTTCCCTTGATCTTGATCAGTACCTGGTTCAAACACCGTCTGGCACATGGTTAACCCTGAACAAATGGTAGCAGTTACTGTCATTACCAACTCTTCCCAAATGAGATTTTTGTCAGTTCACTTCACACAGTTTCTTTACCTAGTCTGCGGTCCTCTACTTTGTGAAGCCTTCGATTTCATCTTTTCTGGGAAAGGCTCTTTTCAGAACTAGACCAAGCCACATGGCCACTAGAAAAACATCATTCTTCTAGCAGTTAAGTGGAAAGATTTGTGATATAGTTCACGTGTCAAGCTTAGGGACATTTGACAGAAGATTTGCAAGCTTGAAAGGGTTACTAGCCAAATCTTAAATCTCTGGAATTATTTCTCTAAACACTTTAGAGATTTTATTATTTAACTCCATTTACTCTTTACCACAGACCTTTATACCATGACATTACAAAAATACTTAAAACTACACATTTTCTGGAAAAACAATGTTGTTTGAAATAATTTCTCTATAAGTTATCTCTAGTTCATATGACCTGTATGCAGGAAATGGGGTATCTAGGTTCTCAGTGGTTTTTGTCTGATGGCCTGTTAGTTCAGCATTTCCCATCATGGTGGCCTGCTATAGTATTAAAACACTGATCCATTTTCATATTACTTTGATAGGGAGTTCTTAAAGCAAAACAAGTTTCTTTACTCCAGTATTTCTTTTCTTTTTTAAGATTTTATTTATTTATTCATCAGAGACACAAAAAGAGAGGCAGAGATATAGGCAGAAGGAGAAGCAGGCTCCCTGCAGGGAGCCCAATGTGGGACTCGATCCCAGGACCCCAGGACCCTGGGAACTTGCTCTGAGCCGAAGGCAGATGCTCAACCACTGAGCCACCCAGTCATCCCTACTCCAATATTTCTTAAAGCCCTGGCTAGACAAATATATATATATTATAAATCAATAAGTTGCTATATAGATAATGTAGTATTTGCCAAGCACATTTAGCTGTGGAGTATATTTTTTTATGTCCATTGAGTACCATCTCCCAAAAAACAAGTGAGGACCTACAGGCATAGCAAATAGTAATATTTTTGCGAATTTTTATGAGTGAATCATAGTTCAATTACAGAAAGTGCTTAATCAATGAAACAATATTAATGAAGATACAAACCAGAGGAAAATACATTTCATTATTTCTTAATTATTAGATTACATTATTAGATCAAAAAGGATCTATAAAAGCTTGTGAATCATTTTATTAGATTGTAGGTTTTCATGGAAAGACCATAAAATTGTTGCCAAATATTTCATATTATCTAATATATTTAATGATTTGCAAAATATGAGTCATATTTTATTGTTAAAATTATTAAATGAGGTTGATATATTTAAATTATATTTTAACTTGGAAAAAACCCTGAATTGTGGATGAGATGCAGAATAAAGAAATGAAAATGATACATTGAGATACATAATGATACATTATAGCACATTCAAAATTCACTGTTTCTTGCTCACTTATAAAAAAGACTTCTTAAAATGAACAATGAGGAATTTAATGGTTATATCATTCCGCACAAAAATTAAAAATAAAAATAAAATAAACGAAATTAAATTATTTTTTTTTTAAATTTTTTTTTTTTTTATTTATTTATGATAGTCACAGAGAGAGAGAGAGAGAGGCAGAGACACAGGCAGAGGGAGAAGCAGGCTCCATGCACCGGGAGCCCGACGCGGGATTCGATCCCGGGTCTCCAGGATCGCGCCCTGGGCCAAAGGCAGGTGCCAAACCGCTGCGCCACCCAGGGGATCCCACGAAATTAAATTAAATGAAAGAGGTCTTTGTGACCTAAATCTCAATATATGTCAATATAAGCTGGGGTTTATAAAATGTAAGATGAAGTATAATCCTCATATATTTTCAACTGGAAATATTAGAATTAAGAGTCTGGCTTTAATGACATGTTTCAGAGTTTAAAAAGACATATATTGGTAGTGAAGAATTCATAGCTTAAAAAATTAAAAAATAAAAAAATGATCTCACAACAAAAGTGTATGTCAATTAACTAACTTTGGGAGCCGTAAATGAGGGTAGACATGACTATCTTCGGGATGATTTAATGTATAATCATTACATTATATGAAAGGAAATATTAATATGCCCATCATCAACATTAGAAGAAAAAGAACAATATAGTTTGGGAACATTTTTGGGTTTTTAGATAGAAAAGAGGATCTTGAACTGTCTTTTAATGTAAAACTTAGGATATAGATGTAATTTATTTTTTACAGTGATATTCTATACTATTTTATTTGAAGAGATATATATACATATAAGCACACATATATACCTAGTAGATATATATACATAAATAATGCATTCAGAAGAAAACTAAAATTTTTGTGAGGTGCTACTTTAAAAGTTTGTATGAGTCTGAGCAGTGAGGATGTTCAATAATCTTATTAACAACTCAACCAACTCAAATTTTAAATGATCACTTTAACAGTGGAAAATTCAGTGAAGCAGAGTAGGGGAGGAATTATGATAAAGAGTCACAAGAGTAGCAGTGAACAACTTTAATGTGTGTTATGTAGTACAGGGAAATGAATGTGTATGGGTTTAACATACAGATTTGATTTCTAACTCCACTTTATTCACTTATTCATAGTCATTTTCTTTTTTTTCTTTTTTTTAAGTTTGTATTCTAATATCAGTTAACATATAGCATAATGTTAGTTTCCAGTGTAGAATTTAGTGATTCATCACTTACATATAACGACCATAGCTCATCACAGCAAGTGCCCTCAATATCCATCACCTGTTAAACCTCTCACCTCCCCACCCTACCCTCCAGCAACTCTCAGTTTGTTCTCTATAGTTAATAGTCTGTTTTATGGTTTGCCTCTTTTATCCCCCTCCCCATGCTCATATTTTTCTTTTTCATTTCTTAATTTCCACATATCAGTGAAATAATATGGTATTTGTCTTTCTCTGACTGACTTGTTTCATTTGGCATAATACACTCTAGCTCCATCCATGTCATTAGAAATGACAAGATTTCACTTTTTTGATGGCTGAGTAATATTCCATTACAGGACATCTTTTTTATCCATTCATCAGTCCATGGGGATTTGGACACTTTCCATCATTTGGCTATTATTGATAATGCTGCTAAAAATATTGGGGTACATGAGTCCCTTCAAATCAGTGTTTTTGTATCCTTTTGATAAATATCTAGTAGTGCAGTTGTTGAATCAAAGAGTAGTTCTATTTTTAATTTTTTTTTAATATTTTATTTATTAGTTCATGAGATACACAGAGAGAGAGAGGCAGAGACATAGGCAGAGAGAGGAGTAGGCTTCATGCAGGAGCCTGATATGGGACTCCATCCCAGACCCCAAGATCATGTCCTGAATCAAAGGCAGATGCTCAGCCACTGAACCACCCAGGCACCCCTATTTTTAACATTTTGAGGAACCTCCATACTATGTTCAAGAGGGGCTGCACCAGTTTGCATTCCCACCAACTGTGTAAGATGGTTCCGCTTTCTATGCATCCCTGCCAACACTGGTTGTTCCGTGTATTGTTAATTTTAGCCATTCTGACAGGTGTGAGGTAATATCTCATTGCAGTTTTGATTTGTATTTCTCTGATGATGAGTGACGTTGATGATTTTTTTCCTGGTAGACCTCTATTTGTCTTCTTTGGAAAAATATCTACTCATGTCTTCTGCCCATTTCTTAATTTGATTATTTGGGGTCTTTTGATGTTGAGTTTGATGAGTTCTTTATAGATTTTGGATACTAACCCTTTATCAGATATGTCATTTGCAAGCATCTTCTCCCATTCCAAAGGTTGCCTTTTAGTTTTGTTGATTGTTTCCTTTGCTTTGCAGAAACTTTATCTTAATGTACTCCCATCAAGTTCATTTTTGCTTTTGTTTTCCTTGCCTCAGGAGATGTATCTAGTAAGAAGTTGCTACACCATTGTCAAAGAGGTTCTTGCCTGTGTTTCCCTCCAAGATTATGATGACTTCCTGTCTTGTATTTGGGTCTTTGATCCATTTTGAATTTATTTTTGTGTTTGTGTAGGAAAATGTTCCAGTTTAGTTCTTTTGCATGTTGCTGTCCACTTTTCTCAACACTATTTGTTGAAGAGATTGTCTTTTTTTCCCTTTTGGATATTCTTTCCTGCTTTGTCAAACGTTAGTTGACCACATTCACTTATTCATAGTAGTTTTAAAGCATATTTAATATATAAATTTAGCATATTTATGATATATCATATTTATGAGCTACTGCTTCTTCATGTATAAAATGTGGGTAGTAATGTATTTTTCAGAGGGTTATTAGAGGAATTAAATGTATTGTAGGTAAAGTATCTGGCTACTAATAGCATTATTTATTGATAATATGTGTTTTAAAATTAATTTTGGAGAAAACTAATGGAGATTCAGAAAAAGCAAGATATACCAATACAAGAGAAATGTCAGATCTGAATCCAGCTCTTTGGACTTATAATTCAGTCCCTAAATACTACACCAGAACAACTTTTCCATATCTCTTATATTCATCACAATTTCACATTTCCTTTGTTGAAAATTTATCATTTTTACCTGTCTTATATTTTTATGTATTACCTTTATTCATAAATTATAAGCTTTTTAAAAGCTCATGCATATTTATATCTCTCATTTTATTGCAAAAATGATTTAAATATCATGGATGTTCCAAAATGCATATTGAATGAATACATTAATGAATTAGAAAAGAATGGCTGCAATAATTAGATTCCCTTTGAATGGATCCAAAAGCTTACCTAATTCTAAATTCTTAAGTGAATGCTACATTGATACGAGGTTGCAGTGTTTAAAAATTATTATAAATATCCCAACTTTACCTTCTGGCAAACCCAACTGAGATATATAATCATAATGCTAATTTGAACTTTACATTTAATGCTCTCAATAATTTTATTGCCATTGATACCAGCACTAATTTTTCAGTACTTGAAACTATTGTGCTTATAGAAAAAAATTAACAAAAAATTCAGTTCCAGATTTTTAGCAAGAGCTCATGCAGTTAGTTAATAAAATGCTGAAAACTACACTAAATGCCATTTTGGAGAAAAAAATCAAAGTAATTCCTCTGTGGACACATATTGTACATTTAAAGGCCTAATTGAGATATGTAAAGTTTATAATTAAGTTGCAATAGGAAGACAAAGTCTTCTCTGGTTAATAAATTGGTTTGTATGCTTTATCTAGAATGCTCTTTTCTAAGGTGGCTTAATATCATAATGTGGTGTTGTGTTGACAAAAATATATATGTCTCAATAACAGTGTTTAAGGAACAAACATTAGAATCATGGAAAATTATTTTTAAAAAAAAGAAGGAAAACCAGAAGTTTGCCCCTGAATTTTTTCAAAATTGCAAAATGCAAGGAGAGGAATTAGGCTGAATCATTTGTCTAACCTGCAATCTACGTTTGATGGGAAGCAGCTGAGTGATGATTACTGTGAAGAAATGACACCAAATGAAATGGAGACATCTGAAAGTACTCAAGCTCACACCACCAAATGGTGGCGTATGTAAATTCTCCTGGAGTCTTTGAAAGCTTATGATTAAGTGCTCTAACAGCACAGTAGCAAATGTTTTCCTCTCCTTTAGTCCATGTTGAAATCCTCATGTTAATTAGTGTTAGGGGCAAATGTCACATATGGATTTAAGTGGAGATTTCTAAAGGATAGAAAATACAGATCCTGCGTTTGATGGAAAATAGTGAAAAGAAGCACAAGGGAAGAAATCACCCTGTAGGGAGATTGTTAAGACAAAATCAATAGCTCTTTGGGGGACCTTATTAATTTAATTTTATCCAGGTTCATGTATAACACCTGGCACTTCTGTGAAACTGCAGTCCTAACGATATAGAACCAATCAGAATACACAGGTGATACATCCTACTGGGGAGACCAAGGAATGTTAGCAGATATGGTCATAACCAAACTCTCACTAAAGGAGCCAACTGAGGTACATATAATCAGTTTTTCCTTTAGCTGCCTTCACTATTCTTATATAGCCCTATACATTTTTAAGTTCCTTTTGTTACAGACCGTGTTCAATAATTGTTCTGTTTTTAACTAGTACTCTTCATTTTTGGCAGAAATACCAACTTCTAGGCGCTCATGAAAGGTATTGGCAAGAATGCATGCCCATCAGAATTAATGGGATTTATTTAATCCACGTGTAAGTGTGGTATATTCAGCAAAACCCTCTGTATTAGGAATTGTGTGGCTCTGAAAGACATGTCATATGAGGACGGTAAATGTAAAGTGCTTGCAATTTAGTTCAGTATATAAGGTAAAATGAGTCTTCCATCTACCAGCGCTAGTGAATTATCTTGTATACTTACTCCTTTCATTCATTTTATCAGGAAGTCCTCTTGTGTGACCTCTAAAATCTACTTCATATCTTTTCATATCTTTGCAAACACTCCGCTCTAAGTTTCCATCATTCCCTCCAGGAATAATGCCGAAGCTTTCTAAAAGATATCTGCGTCCACTGTCCCCCTCTTCCTTGCTCCCCCCTCATCTACTACAGCCTCTGAAAACAGCATGAGTAAATTTTTCAAGCTAAATTCTTTCTCTGCTAAAATATCCATCAACCGACTTTCCACCAAATTTGGAATAAATCCAAACTCATAGCCATGATCTTTATAGCTTTAAGTAAATTGACTTCTTCCTATCTATTCAAGCTCACTTCATACCACTTTTATTTTCTCTCAGTGTAAGAACCATATCAACCTGCTTTCTGGCTCTGATTCCAACGTATTTGTAATTCTTCTAGGGTCTTTATATTAGTTGTATGCTTTATCTAGAATGCTCTTTTGTGTGCTTCTACGTCTCCTACACATAATGTATAGCTCTTTTTAAACATTTTCTCCTTAGGTAAACCGTATTGTTTAAATGTTTCTGTGTCACAAATCATACAATAGTTCAGTCATATAAAACAACAAATGTGTATTACATCACATTTTCTGTGGGTCAGAAATGGCTTAGAGTGACTTGAGTGCCTCTGGCTTGGGGTCTCTCTCTCACAAGGGATCAGCCAAGGCTCCTGTTCAATTCAAAGCTCGACTAGGGGAGGAAGGACTTCCAAGCTCACGAGTGGCTGTTGGCAGAACTTGGGTACTACTCACTAAATAGTGGCAAGAGGCATTAGTTTTTCATTGCATGGGCTCGTTCACAGGGCTCCTTAAAACATGGAAGCTGATTTCCCTCAGAATGAGCCATCAAGAGAGGGAGAGCCCTGTCTTCCAGCTCAAGATGACATCTTTAAAGATATTCATCTTTGCAGTGTAATAGCTTTCTTAGCTGATATCCTGCCAGTAGAATTGAGGGGATCCTCTTTACATTTTATCTTATCTCAGTCTCCTTCACTCCACACTAGGAGTATTTCTGCTGACTTCGTTCTTTTTTGAGGGGAGTGAGGGGTTCATTTAAAAAAAAAAAACAATTCCAGTATGATTAACATACAATCTTTTATTCTTTCAAGTTTACAATAATGTGATTCAATAATTCTATGCATTGCTCAGTACTCATTCTAACATGTGTACTTTTAATCCCCTTCACCTATTTCACCCATCCTCTCCACCCATCTCCCCTTTGGTAACCCTCAGCTTGTTCTCTATGCTGAGTCTGTTTTGTGGTTTCTCTCTCTCTCTTTTCTTTTCTTTCTTCATGTGCTTCTTAAATTCTACATATGAGTGAAATCATACTGTATCCATCTTTCTCTGACTGACTTATTCCACTTAGCATAATACCCTGTAGATCCATCCATGTTATTGCAAATGGCAAGAGTTCATTCTTTTTTATGGCTAATACCCCAGGTATATACATACCATATCTTTTTTAACCATTCATCTATTGATGGACACTTGGTCGGCATCATAACTTGACTATTGTAAATAATGATGCAATAAACCTATAGGTGTGTATATTTTTTTAAAATTAGTGTTTTCATATTCTTTGAGTAACAACATAGTAGCACAATTACTGGATCATATGGTAATTCTATTGTTAATTTTTTGAAAACCTCCATACTGTTTTTCACAGTGACTGCACTAGTTTGCATTCCTGCCAATAGTGCATGAACGTTCTATTTTCTCCACATCCTTGCCAACACTTCTTTCTTGTATTTTTTATTTTAGTTCTTCTTCTTTTTTGTTTAAGATTTTTATTTATTTATTCATGAGAGACACAGAATGAGAGAGAGGCAGAGACACAGGCAGAGGGAGAAGCAGGCCCCATGCAGGGAACCTGACGTGGGACTTGATCTCGGGTCTCCAGGATCAGGCCCTAGGATGAAGGCAGCGCTAAACCACTGAGCCACCTGGGCTGCCATATTTCAGCTCTTCCGACAAGTGTAAGGTGATATCTCATTGTGGTTTTGATGTGCATTTCCCTGATGATGAGTGATGTTGAGCACCTTTTCATGTGTCTGTTGGCTGTCTGTATGTCTTCTTTGGAGACATGTCCTTGTCTTCTGCCCATTTTTTAATTGGACTGTTTGGGTTCTGTTGTGCTGAGTTGCATAAGTTCTTTATATATTTTCAACACTAACTGTCAGATATGTTGTATGCGAATATCTTCTCTCATTCATCATTTGTCGTATGTAAATATCATTCTCTCATGTTGGTTTTGTTGATTTCCTTGTCTGTGCAGAAGATTTTATTTTGATGTAGTCTCAATAGTTAACATTTGCTTTTGTTTCCATTGCCTCAGGAGACATATCTAGAAAAATGTTGCCACCATTGATATCAGAGAAATTACTATCCCTGTTATCTTCCAGGATTTTTGTGATTTCAGGTCTCGTATTTAGGTCTTCAATTCATTTTGAGTTCATTTTTGTGTAGGGTATAAGAAAATGGTTCACTTTTATTCTTTTGAACGTAGCTGTATAATTTTCCCTGTACCATTTGTTGAAGAGACTTTTTCTCACTGCATATCCTTGACCCCCCCCCTTTTTTTTTTTACCTAAGATTAATTGACCATATAACTGTGAGTTTATTTCTGGGCTTTCCATTCTGCTCTATTGATGTATGTGTCTATTTTTGTACCACTACTAAGCTGTTTTGCTTGCTACAGCTTTGTAGTATATCTTGAAATCTGGGATTGTGATACCTCCAGTTTTTTTTTTTTTCTCTTTATTCTTTTCCAATATTGCTTCAGATATTTAGGGCCTTTTGTGGTTCCATACAGATGTGAGGGTTATTTGTTTGAGTACTGTATAAACGTTGGTGTTTTCATAGGGATTGCATTAAATCTGTAGATTGCTGCTTTGCATACTGTGAACATTTTAACAATATCTATTCTTCTAGTCCATGAGCATGCAATATCTTTTCATCTGGGTCAACTTGAGTTTCTTTCATCAATGTTTTATACTTTTCAGAGTACATGTCTTTCACCTCCTTGGTTAAGTTTATTCCTAGGTATTTTATTATTTTGGGTGCAATTGTAAATGAGACAGTTTTCTTAATTTCTCTGTCTCCATATCATTATTAATGTATAGGAATGGAATGTATTTCTGTATACTGATATTGTGTTCTGTGACCTTACTGAATTCATTTATCAGTTCTAGTAGTTTTTTGGTGGTCTTTAGGGGTTTCTAGATATAATATTTCTATATATAATCTATAAATATTATATATAATATCATCCGCAAATAGTGAAAGTTTTACTTCTTCCTTACCAATTCAGATTCCTTCATTTCTTATCTGGTTGTTGTGGCTGGAACTTCTAGTACTATGATGAATACAAGTGGTAAGAGTGGGCATTCTTGTCTTATTCCTGATCATAGGAAAAAGCTGTTAGTTTTACCATTGAGTATGCTGTTAGCTATAAATTTTTCATATATGGCCTTTATTAGGTAGAGGTCTGTTACCTCTAAACCTAATTTGTTGAGGGATTTTATCATAAATGGATGTTGTACTTTTGTCAAATGCTTTTTCTGCATCTGTTGAAAGGATCATATGGTTTTTATCCTTTCTCTTGTTGATGTGGTGTATCATACCAATTGATTTGTGAATATTGTATTTTTTAAATGTGATTGTGAATTATTTTTATATGTATTGTAGTGAATGATTTTAAATGTATTATTGGATTCAGTGTTAATATTTTATTGAGGATTTTTGTGTCTATGGTTATCAGAGATATTGGCTTGTAGTTTTCTTATTTTGTAGTGTTGTTACCTGGTTTTGGTATCAGGGTAATGCTGACCTCATAGAATAAATTTGGAAGCTTTCATTTTCCTTCTGTTTTTGCAATAGTTTGAAAAGTGTAAGTATTACTCTTAACTGTTTGATAGAATTCGGCTGTGAAGCTGTCTGGTCCTGGACTTTTGTTTGTTAAGAATCTTTTGATTACTGATTCAGTTTCATTGCTGGTAATCAGTCTGTTCAAATTTTCTATTTCTTCCTGATTCAGTTTTGGGCATTATATTTCTAAAATTTATCCATTCCTTCTAGGTTGTCTATTTTTTCTCATATAACTTTTCATAATATTGTCTTAATCCCTTGTATTTCTGTGGTGTCAGTTATTATTTTTCATCTTTCATTTCTGAGTTTGTTTATTTGGGTCCTCTCCCTTTCTTATTTTTTTGGATAAAGATGTATCAATTTTGTTGATCTTTTCAAAGAACCATCTCCTGGTTTCATCGATTTGTTCTATTATTTTTTTAGTTTCGATTTGATTGTTTCTGCTCTGATCTTTATTGTTTCCTTCTGTATGCTGGTTTTTGGGTTTTGTTTGTTCTTCTTTTTCTAGTTCCTTTAGGTATAAGTTTAGGTTGTTTGTTTGAGATACTTCTTGCTTCTTAAGGTAGATATGTATTGCTATAAAATTCCTGATTAGTATGGCTTTTGCTGTAACCCAAAAGGTTTGAACTGTTGCATTTTCATTTTCTTCTGTCTCCATGTATTTTTTTTTCTTCTTCTTTGATTTCTTGGTTGACCCATTCATTGTTTACTGACATGTTATTTAACTTCTATGTATTGTGTTCTTTCCAGTTTTTCTCTTGTGGTGGATTTCTAGTTTCATAGTGTCATGTTTGGAAAAAAAAAATGTATGCTAGGACTTTAATCTACTCGAGTTTGTAGAGACTTGTTTTCTGGACTAACATGATCTTTTCTGGAGAATGTTCAATATATACTTGAAAGGAATGTGTATTTTGCTGTTTTAGGATGGAATGTTCTAAATATATCTTTTAGATCTAACTAATTCAATGTGTCATTCAAAGCCACTGTTCGATTGGTGAATCTTGATTTGGATTATTTATCCATTGATGTAAGTGTAGTGTTAAAGTCCTTTACTATTATCATAGTACTATTGATTATTTTGCTTATGTTTGTTATTAGTTGCTTTATGTATTTGGGTGCTTCCCATGTTGGATGGATAAATATTTACAATTGTAAATTTTTCCCTTTATGATTATGTAGTGTCATTCTTTGTTTCTTGCTATAGTCTTTGTTTTAGTCTATTTTCTCTAATTAAGTATTGCTACCTCAGCTTTCTTTTCACTTCCATTTACATAGTATGTGCTTTTACACCTTTTACTTTTCATCTGTATATGTCTTTAGGTCTGAAATGAATGAGTCTCTTATAGGCAGCATGTAGATGGGTCTTGCTTTTTCATCCATTCTGCAACCCTCTGTCTTTTGATTGGAGTGTTTAGTTCATTTAAATTCTTAATAATTATTGACAGGTACGTACTTATTGCCATTTTGTTATTGTTTTATGGTTGTTTTGTAGTTCTTCTCGTTTCTTCTCTTGATCTCTTTTTTTTTCACAGTTTCCTGGCTTTCTTCTTTTTTTTTTTTTTTTTTTAATTTTTTTTCCCTGGCTTTCTTTAGTGATATACTTGGATTAATTTCTCTTTATTTTTGCATGTCTATAACCAGCTTTTGATTTGTGGTTACCATTAGGCTTATAAATAACATCTTCTGCATATACAAGTCTATATTAAGTTGATGTTCACTTAAGTTTGAAACCATTCTAAAAGCACTAACTTTTTACTTATCTCCCTACCATGTTTTAAGTATATGGTGTCATGCTATACACCTTGTATTTTGTGAATCTCATGACTGATTTTATAGATATACTTCCTTTATGCTTCTTTTATTATTTCTGCTTATGATCTTTTCTTTCCATTCAAAGAGTCCCCTTTACCATTTCTTGTAGAGCTGGATTAGTGATGATGAACTCATTTAACTTTTGTTTGTCTTGGAAACTCTTTATCTTGTCTTCTATTCTGAATAATAGCCTTGCTGGGTAGGATATTCTTGGTTATAAGTTTTTTTGTTTTTTTGTTTTTCTTTCAGCACTTTGTCTGCCAATTTAATTCTTTCAAAACCTGTGGGGCCCTATAAATCTCAATGGAGTTTACTCTGAAGCCACATCTGTAAAACTCTTCTGGACACTTGTTCCCTACCTTGGGGTCCTCCAAGAGATAGCTGCTAGACAACATTCTTTGGTTTCTTGAAGGATCTATTGATTAACTGAATCTGTGAGGCACATCTTTAATTTTTTGTAACTGACTAGTATGCTGTGGCAAAACATTTGTTTTTTCACCATTCTTGACAACAAGTTTCACAGTCACACTGTCAGCTTCTTCTCTAGATAATGTTTTTCAGGCAGAACTTGTATTTGTTCTTTTCAAAGGCATTTATTGATTTTTATTATTATTTACTGTGTGTAAAGGCTAAGAATTCTCAAACCATCAAGTCCTAACTCTTTTTGTTTACCAGTCCTTCCTTCTGTTTGTCTCTCTTATCTTCCACTTTACTATAAACAATAACAAACATGTTACTTAGCATCTTAGAATATAAGAAATAGTAATTACCTCTAGTTTCCATAGGTCAGGAATCCAGATACAGCTAACGAGGTGAATGTCTTGGTGTCTCTCATGGCTCCAATCTGACTGTCAGCCAGGACTGCAGTCATCTCAGTGTTTAACTGGAGCAGGATACTCTCACAAGCTCACTCATGTGGCTGTTGTCAGGTGTTAGGTTCTCATGGATTGTTGGCCAGAGATACTACTTCCTTGCTATGTGTGCTCTCCAGAGAGTGAGTCCTAGACAGAACCATCATCTTTGTAACCTAATCTCAGAATGCTATCGTATCACTTTTGCTGTATTCTTTACTGGAAGCGAATCAATAAATCTAGTCCACATTTCAGCAGGGATATTAATATATGAAGAGTATGAACACCAGGAGGTGGTGGTCATTGGAGGATACCTGAATGGCTATCACTGCAGGGGTAAGCATGACAACCCTAGGTAAAATAACCACTCAGTCGTTTCTTGTATTATTTATGCTAATTCTCACCATCATACTTTCTATCTGATATCCTTGATTTAAAAAAAAAATATTTCTGGCACTCATCTCATTGTCACAAACTAGAGTTATAGCACAGACTAAGACTGCAAAAATAGACAAAAGCAAGTTAATTCAAAAATATGTCAAGGGAATGATACAATGAGATCTGCATTTTAGAGTCAAAAGTAGGCCTAATAACAAGCCCAGTGTAGCTTAGAGCCAAAGACCCATTTAAAGATAAGAAAGGTTTGGCATAAAAGATAGGAATTAATTCATCCTTCATGAATGTGGCTTTCTAGACTTTGGAAGGCATAGAAGTAGGAGAAAATGTTAGATGGAGCAAATAATGTGACAGAAGTTTGGAGAAGAAAAATGTCTATTCTAGGAATTGTAGAGAGTTTGACAGGAGCAAGGAGAATATTGAGAGACAAGATGCTTAAATATAAAATTGAGATAATAAGTCTTAATAGATAGTCAGGCATGAATTTTTGACAAAAATGATTAGCCCATCTGTTCTTCTTAAAGCCACCCTACTGAGTTGACTCTCATTATGAACTGGGATTTTATTATCTTGGATTGGAGACCCTTATTATTATTCTCAAAGGCAAAGGCCCAAGACAGGTCCTGGAAATGAAGCAGCCTGTGGAGTTTATCTAGTGTGGTCTACGTTTAGGAAATGTAGCCTTGAGAGTTCGGAGGTATTAGGACAAGACTCTCAAACAAAGTAAGACAAGAAAATAGATTATTGCAAGTAACTCTAGAACAGTTTGTGAATATGGCTGAATAATTATGTTAAAAATCATGGAAAGGGAGGAACTTTATGTAAAGCTCCATTTTCCACCCAAGAGGAGCTGTCTACATGTTATCAACAATGTGACATTCTCTTAATTTGTTAATAGTAAGATCTCAGCACATGTTTTTCTTCAATGTAATTATGTTGTGCCTCTAGTTTTGTAATTAATTCCTCAATATGACTGAAGCAATCCCATTTGGTGCTTAAGATTTAGTCTGCCATGTAATGTGGTATGGAGCATTAATAATAAATAGCATTTGTACTCAATGTCTGAGGGAAGGCAGGCCATTGCTAATGATCCTATAGGCTGCTGCTATGGACTCACACCACTGGACAAAATGACAGCTCTTCCTCTTTTCTATGACCCACAACACTTTGTCTTTGTCATGATTTTGCATGAAAAATTGAGATCATAAAATGTATGCTTTAATAATCTCTTAAATTGCTTTAGACTTAACTTTTTAAATCTATAGAGTTTAAAAAATCCAAATATTGCTTTCACAATATCGTCCCCTAATATTTATAACATGGTAAAATTCAAAATTCATTCAAATCACGTATGTTGAGTGAAGAATATGTGCAATAAATGAATGAAGCACGTATCTATTTTTAGTGGTGTTATTTTGGGACAGAAAATAAAATTAATATTTCATTTAGGCCTTAAAGGTATTGATATTTTAAATACTGATTAAAATTCATATGTATACATTTATAACAAGTATTCCGTGAGGAAACATATTCTACCTTCCAAGTCTAGTACTTTTTAGGAAATTAAAAAAAAAATCATATATGCAGTATTTTAAAAATGTAATCTGAGTAGGCTAAAATAAGCTTATAAATGATTTAAAATTAAGGCTCCAAGGGAAGTATAGTTAACTAAGATAAAAATAAAAGGAAATAATGCCCTAAGACATATGTGTTAAAAGTCTGAAGAACAAACCAAAGCTTATTATAAAAATATATGTATTTAGAGCTAGGTATTTTGTAGGGATGAGATAAATTTTTTGGTTTGTTTTGTTGTTGTTGTTATTGTTTTAGTGAAATTGTCAAAAATAGTTTATCCAATATATTTTTCTAAATATATAAATATATTTTTCTACAATATATTTCTCTATATTTTTAACATTAAAATTATCAAAGGATAGTTTTTAGGATAATTTTTAATGTGATTATCTTTTCATTAGTTTGAATAGTTTTTCCCAAGCATAACAGAAGGTAGATAGTTTAGTACATTTCAATATAACAGATAACTTCTGATTATATCCATACAGTTAGATATTATGTAACTGAATTGCCAATGCTTTCTTTACTGTTATCTTTGTTAAGTTGAAAATAATTATTTTTTAAAGCGTGATATATTGGTCAAGGACATGTCATACTGACTCATATGCTTACTTTTCCCACACTGTGTTTTGAATTGTGTTAACATCATATTGCTCACAGAAAATTTTCTTATTATATATAAGCTTCAAACTCAGAGTTACAATAAATCTAAAGAAATAACATAAACCAAAAACATTTCATGCTGCTTTCCTATGTAATTCATTTTTTGAGTTTCAAATACAACTTGAACATTGTAAATATCACTCACAGGGTTTGGGCAAAGACCCCAGTGGGTCCTATTCTCTCACAGCTAAAGGAATCATCAGTGATCTTTGCTAACACTTCAGTATTCTGGATTTCTCTTCTCCAAACTACCTGTAAGTCCCACCCCATTTGGTGTCCCCTCCCCTTCTGAATCTTCAGCTGATGGACTCTGTCCATTTTTATAATGAATTTGTAAATTATATGTTGACATGATCCTAACAAAAACTCTGTTGTTGCAAAGGAGAAACTAGGAAGACAAAAATGAGTTCCTTTGTTCCAAACAGAACAAACCTGATGGTTTTACAAACTACAGTAGGTAAATAATATGTCATTGATTCCAATGTGAATAATAAAGGTGTTCAGGGACTGCTCTCATATATTAGGTTTCAGTTTCCATATCTAGCAATCTGGATACTTGCCGTGGTAATAATTATTTCATGTAGGTCACAAACCATTTCAAAGTAAAGAAATAGTATAATGGAAAATACTTTCAAGAGCAGTTCATGAAAGTGAATAAATGGAGTAAAAATTCATATTTTATTACATCTAAGATCATGTTTGTTCTCAACATTACAATTGCAGTGGACTGAACATTTTTGGTTTAAACATGTCTTCTCTAATTTATAATGAATATCACAACAATGTATTAGTCTCCATCATAATCACTTGTTGGGTTGTCACTCAAGTACAGTAGAAGTTTTTTAATTACCCATGGAGCAGATTTTAATAGTTTATTTAAAAATGAATCATATTGTTTATTACAGATATCTTAAGCCAAAAGCTTTAAAGCATTAATTTAATATTTTCTTCCTCTGGAAACCACTTTTCAGTTTAGAATCTATCCTTATTTGAAATACTCTAGAAAAAACAATGGTATCATTTACTTTCTAGTAAGTTATTTTGATGCTTATACTATGAAGAAAATGCAAACGTTGCTAATATCCAAATGGGCAGCATTTCATTAGTTTTATCACCTATCCCATACTCAACAATTGCATGATCATATAGGTGACTTAAATGAGCAGAGCAGGCTAAGTAAGCATGCTGGAGCATAGAAAATCAAACAACATGTTTTACTTACCTAAAGAAAATTCAGTTTGATATTCAAGCAAACAAATAAAAACCCTGGGTACTCAAACAGAATCAATTCAGAAATTGAGTTGAGGGAGGGGAATGGTCACCAAATTTTAACCCCTTGTTTCTATGGCAACCATTTATCCTGGATTCAAAAGCAGAGGAAAACATGAATAACTATCCCTTATTTATCATATACTTGAAGAAATGATATATTTTCCAATAGACTTATTTTCTAATATTTTAATTGGAATATGTGATATTATTTTGACACAATATTCTTGGCCCTCTTTTTTCTCAATTCTCTGCCTGGAATTTATTGTAATATTTATCACCACAAATTGGAGAGTTGTGACGATCCTTTCTATTCTTTTTTTTTTTTTTTTTTATAGGCGAGAAAACCAAGGTGTCAAGAGGTTAAATGCTTTATTCAGTATCCCAAAGTCAGTTAGACCAGGTTCAAAGCTTGAATATATGTAAAGAATAAACACAGAACTGGCACATGATATATGTTCATGTATCACATTAATCAGCATTAATTTCTTTCAATTAAGATTGTGCTATGCTTGTTGTTTTAACCTAATTCTACATTAAGCCTGGGTGATATTACCTGGTAAATACAATATATATTTTATTGATTTTTTAAGTTATTGATACTTTTAAAAAGAAATTGGGAGCATTATTGGCAAAAGTAAATTCTAGAAGATCAAGATTGTGCTAATCTGAGATATACACAGTGATCTCTATAATCTAGCTTGCAGGATATAGTTCAGTTTTTCTTATTACCTTTTTATACCAAACCTTGTTTAAATATTCAGAACATAAAAGATGTTTCAAACAAACAATCAAACAAACAAAAACCAGGTGTAATGAAAAAGGAATTATTCATTCTTCACAGAATTATCCCTGCATAAAATAGATACAGCAGAGACAGACATAGTAATAAGACACGTCTCTTTTAAAAGTAGTTCAGAGACTCTGGAAGCAAAGAAGAAAGGAGGTCATGAATGTTTATAGTCCAATTAGACAAACAAGATGGTTTAGAGTTGATACTATCTCTTGGTGTTCCAAACAGAGAGGTGTTAAGGTGGAAAACAACACATTTAGCTGTGTAATAATCTGTTCACTCTGACATGTGCTCCAGAAATTCTGAAAATGACCTGTGGAAGCTTATATGTAGAAGGGAATATAAATCAATATTTTTAGAAGTAGGACTTAAATACGGAAATCAAATAATGATTAAATGAAGAAGCATGAAGCATTATTTAAATAGATATTCAAGTTCTGACTTTCCCCTGTGCCTTAGTTTCCTCACCTGAAGAGTGGCCACAATAGCAGAACTTATCTGTGCTGAGAAGAATTCTAAAAGTGATCCCTGAAAACTCGCATCCTTATGAAATCTCCTCTCCTTCAAGTGTGGGCGGAAACTATAAATACAATGAGATATTACTCTTGTCGTTGTGCTAAATTATATGGCAAAAGGGAGACTATTTGGGTAGGCCTAATTTAATCACATGAGACCTTATAAAAGCGGAGAGTTCTATTCAGCTGGTGGCAGAAGAGGAAATCAGAGAGTCTATACATGAGGGGGATTTGATGTACCATTGCTGATTTTAAAGTTGGAGAAAGCCATATGCCAGGGAATATTGACCTTTAGGAGCTGAGACTGGTCACAGCTGATACCCAGCAGAAAAGGGGAACCTCAGTTGTACAGGCACGAGAACAAAATTTGTCAAACCCAAATGAGCTTGGAAGTGAATTCTTCCCCCAGAGCCTGTAGAGAAGAGCCAACCCTTGATTCTGGCCCTGTGAAACAGTGAGCAGAGATCCAGTTGAACCATCCAGCACTTCTGATCTTCAGGGCAGTGAGATAATAAATGAATATTGTTTTAAGCCACTAAAATTTGTGGTAATTTGTTATGTAGCAAGAGGAAATTAATGTACTATATCACAGGATTGATATGTGGATTAAATGTGGTCTTATCTAAAGCATTATTAAAAAATGTCAAGGTATAAGCACTCAATATATATTGACTTTATTTTCTTGTTAGATGTGTTATTCTGAGTGGACCGTAGACTCTGGGAATCTCAGGCTCCTATCTTTGAGAGAATGATAGATCTAACCCATATAATTCTTATGAATACTAAGTGATAATGCATAATTATTCATGTTTTAGCACAAATTCATGTGATAGATTCATCCCCAAAGAATGTTATTTCCCTAATTTTAGAATAATTAACAGTTATGATGGTGTAGAAAGTGAAGATTTAATTTAAGAGCCAAGACCTGGACATGGCATATAAGAGGGAAGGACAGAGAAAATCACTTGGGGGAGAATATGTGGGGAACCAGATGAATCAAGGCCTGAAAGCAATATGGGCAAAGAAGATGGCTACATTGAACAAATGTCTCCTTTATCATTGTTGCTATTATTTAGTGTAGACTTGTAGACTTCTCAGAGATTGATTGCAACATGCTGATCAGCATTGTTAATCTCCAACTGGAAGTGGAGGCAGTTTGTGAAACTTATTTGATTATAGCATGCTCTCTCTCTCTCTCTCTCTCTTTTTTTTTTAAGGTTTTTATTTATTTATTTGAGATTGAGAAAGAGAGCAGGAAGGTGAGAGAATCTGAAGCAGACTCCACACAGAGCACAGAGCCCAACTCGGGGCTTGATGCCAAAGTCCAGAAATCACAACCTGAGCCAAAACCAAGAGTTGAGCGTTCAACTGACTGAGCCACTCAGTTGCCCCATCCCTCTCCTTTAAAAAACATCTCTTCTGGTTTCTGCTTCTGCATGAAAGAAGTATGGAAGTCATCACCACATCCTAAAAATAAGTAAAAAGCTGAACAAACTGAAAAATCTACTTTTTAGATTCATTAGAGAAATGAAATCACAGGCCAAATCACTGCTCCAAAATTTGGTAGATAGGCTGATACAGAGATTCACAACATACAGGAACAGAAACCTCCATGATAGTCAGTGCTAAGGGAGGAAAACCTGAACTCAAATCGATGAATTGCTGAAAGCTAGATGTGGATTAGTCTGAGTTGAAAACTCCAATAGGACCCACTCATTAGGGTGGAGTGGTACACTTTTGTGAGTTTTACTTATGGGAGCTTGACTAGGTTCTCACAGTAAATGTCAGAGAAATTCCCTTACACATCTAGCAAAGGTAGGAAAAAGGAAACATTTTGAATGTACAGGAGCACTCAGTTTTTCTTAGCAAAGACTGTCTTTAAGAGACAGTAGTTAACCTGAACTTAGCATATTGGGTTTTATTAGAGCATAACTGGCCTTAGGGAAAGGGAATACTCAACTCTTGCCCACTCTAACTTTCCACGTGAGGGAAGATACATACCTAACTATAGGCCACTCTGGCCATCCTATCCCTCCTGGTGGGGTGGGCAGGTTCTGAGAAATATTTGTAGAGTTCAAAGTCCAGAGACAAAGGTTCATTACTCATAAGACTTTAGACTGCTTCCCCACTCCCCACACTTCACCACAGGGCACATTACTAAAGCCCTACTTAGAGCAGTTTCTTCTGTTCAGCATATCATGTCTGACTCTCAGAAAAAAAATTACAAGGCACACCAAAATGCAACATAAAAAATGCAAAATGCAAAATGCAAAAATAAAAAAAAACTCACAATTTGAAGAGACAGAGCAAACATTAGTAATGGATATGACATAAATGTTGCAATTATCAGGCCAGAAATTTAAAAATACTAGGAGTAATATGTTAAGAATGCTGATGGATAAGTGGACAGCATGCAAGATCAAGTGGGCAATTTAAGTACAGAGGTGAGAATCTTATGAAAGAACACAAAAGAAATGCTAGAGATCAAGAATACTGCAGTAAAATTGAAAAATGCCTTTGATGGGCTTATTAGTAGACTGGGCTCAGCCGAGGAAAGAATCTCTGAGCTAGAGGATATTTTAATAGAAACCTCCAAAACTGCAAAGCAAAGAGAACAAAGACTGAAAAAATATCCATAGAAACTGGCATAACTACAAAAGGTTTAACATATATGCAATTGGGAACTAGAAGAAAAACAAAAGAGAGACAGGAGAAATATTTGAAATAATAACAACCGAGAATTTTTCCAGATTCATGTCAGACTCCAAACCACAGATCCAGGAAGCTAAGAGAACAACAAGCAGGATAAATGCCAAAAACAGGCAAACAGACAAAAACTACACCTAGGTGTATTGTTTTCAAATTGCAGAAAATGAAAGGTTAAAAAAATACGAAATAAGCCAGAGGACAAAAACACCTCACTTATGAAAGAGGAAGTATAAGAATTATATCTGACTTCTCAGAAAACATGCAAGCAAATAGCAGTAAGATTTAAAGTGTTGAGGGGAAAAAATAGGTAAACACCAACCTAGAATTCTTACCCTGTGAAATTCTCCTTGAAAAGTGAAAAAGAAAAACCTTCTCAGACAAACAGAAATGGATAGAATTTGTTACTGATAGACTTGCCTTGCAAAAAAAAAAAAAAAAAAGTTAAAAGAAGTTCTTTAGAAAGAAGAAAAATAAGTTACATTAGAAATTCAGATCTACATAAACAAAGGAAGAACATTGAAAAAAAAAACAAGTAGTTAAAATAAAAACTTTCTTTCATATTTTAATCTAACAGATAACAGTATATTAAAAATAATGGTAACAGAAATAGATTATGTATGCTTACATATAAATGAAATTAAACCAAGTAGACAAGGGACTAGAAGGAGCAGGTAGGATTATTTTGTTGTTATAAAGTACGCTACTTGTGAAATGGTAGTGTTACTTGAAAGTGGACTTGGGGGACGCCTGGGTGACTTAGTGGTTGAGTGTTTGCATTAGGCTCAGGTCATGATCCTAGGTTCCTGAGATCTAGTTCTACAACAGGCTCTGCATAGGGAGCCTGCTTGCTTCTCCCTCTGGCTATGTCTCTGTCTCTCTCTGTGTATCTCTCATGAATAAGTTTAAAAAGAAAAGACAGTAGACTTGGATGAGTGTAAATGTATTTTACCAACTGTAGGGCAATCACTGAAAACGATGAAAAAGAAAGTATAACTGACCTGGTAAGACATCCGAAAAATAGAATCATATAAATTCTCAATTACAACCATAGAAGAAAAAGAGTGTAAGACAAAAATAGGTACAAAGAAAAAGAGTAATAAATAGAATAGTAACAAGTATAATATGTATTGATCCAACTATATCAGTACTCATTTTGAATATCAGTTTTTAAGTGCACTGATTAAAAGACAGACTGATAGAGTGACTCAAAAACAGGTCCAAGTGTCCATTATCTACATGAATCCCTTTTCAAAGTACACAAATAGATAAAGATTAAAACTAAGTAGATGAGAAAGATAGACGATGATATACTAATCAAAAGAAAGCAGGAATACCTATATTAATTTCAGACAGAGCAGACTTCAAACCAAAGAAAGTTATCTCGGATAAAGAGGGGTACTACACAATGATAAAGGGGTCAGTTCACCCCAAAAGACATGCTGATCCTTAACGTGTATGTGCCTAATAAGAGAACATCAAATACGTGAGGCAAAACCTGATAGAACTGAAAGGAGAACTAGATGGATCTATTTTCATTTGGAGCCTTCAACACTCCTCTCAGAAATTGATAGATCCACCAGGCAGAGAATCAGGGAGGACATAGTTTAACTCAACCACATCATCAATCAACTAAATGTGATGGATATATATGGAATACTTATCCAACAATAAGACAGTACACTTTCTTGTGAAGCTCATGGGAAACATTCACCAAAATAGACCACATTGTAGGCTGTAAAGCAGATTTAAACAAATTTAATAAAACAGAAGTTGTGCAGAGACTGCTCTAATATCACAATGAATTTAAAATAGGAATCAACAACAGAAAGACACCTGGAAAATCCCTAAATACATGGTGTTTAAACAATATACTCCTAAATGACACATGACTGAAAGAAGAGATTTTGAGAAATGTTCAACACAATGAAAGTGAAAAGACAACTTACCAAAATTTGTGAGATGCAGCAAAAGCAGCACTTAAGGGGAAATTTATAGCATTAAATGTATTTATTTTTTTAAAAAAGAAAAAAAAAAACTAGATCCATTAAACTCTAATCTTTAACCTTAGCAAACTAGAAAAAGAACAAAAATCAAAATCCAAAGCATTAAATTCAATTTAAATCCAAGTAAGCAAAAGAAAAGAAATAAAGATCTGAACATAAATCAATGAAATTGAAAACAGGAAATCAATAGAAAAAAATAAATGAAATTAAAAGCTGGTTCTTTTAAAAGATCAATAAAATTGATGTGTTTAGCCTAACTTAAAAAAAGGAGAGGTCGGGATCCCTGGGTGGTGCAGCGGTTTGGCGCCTGCCTTTGGTCCAGGGCGCGATCCTGGAGACCCGGGATCGAATCCCACATCAGGCTCCCGGTGCATGGAGCCTGCTTCTTCCTCCGCCTGTGTCTCTGCCTCTCTCTCTCTCTCTGTGACTATCATAAATAAATAAAAATAAAATAGAAAAAGGAGAGGTGGAGAAGGACACAAATTATTAATATTAGAAATGAAAAGGACATCACTACAGATCCCTAAAGGAATAATATGAACAACTCTATACCCACAGATATGATAACCTATCTGAAATGGACCATTTACTTGAAAGACAATCTGCTGAAGCACAAGGAGAAAAAGACAACCTGAATAGACTTATATCTATTAAATAAGTTGAGTCAATAATTAACCGCCTTCCAAAATAGAAAGCACAAGACCCAGATGGGATCACTGAAAAATCCTATCAAATATTAAAGGAAGATTTTATACCAACTATCTAAAATCTCTTTCAGAACATACATGTTGAAGGAATGTTTTCTAATTCATTTTTTAAAATATTTTTATTTATTTACTCATGAGAGACACACACACACATGCACACAGAGAAAGAGAGAGAGAGGGAGAGAGAGAGAGAGAGGGAGAGAGAGGCAGAAACACAGGCAGAGGGAGAAGCAGGCTCCATGCAGGGAGCCGGATGGGGAACTCGATCCTGGGACTCCAGGATCATGCCCTGGGCCAAAGGCATGTGCCAAACTGCTGAGCCACCCAGGGATCCCCTCTCATTTTCTAAGTCCACTATCACCTTATTACCAAAACCAGACAAAGATGTTACAAGAAAAACTACAGCCCAATATCTCTCATGAATATACATGAGATATCCCTAACAAAAAATAAGTAAATTGAATCCAACAATATATAAAGGAATTATACACCATAGTCAAATAAGATGCAATCCACATGGGCAAGGTTAGTTTGACATTTGAAAGTCAATCAATGTAATCCCCCACATCAATAAGCTAAATAAGAAAAATCACATAATCATAAAAATAGATGCAGAAAAAGCATTTGAAAAAATTCAACACACATTCATGAAAAAAATATTCTCAAAAAATTAGTAATAGAAGGGAAATTCCTCAACTTGATAAAAAATATCTTCATTTAAAAAAAATCTACATTTAACACCATACTTAATGAAAAACTACTAGTTTTCCCCCAAAGATCAATAACAAAGAAGATGTCCCCTCTTACCACTGCTGTTCAACTTTGTATTTGAAGTCCTAGCTGAAAGCAATAAGAAAGAAGGAAATTTAAAAATATACTAATTAGGAAGGAGGAAATAGAATTGATTTTGTTCACATGTGACATAATTGTTTACATAGACACTCCAAAGAATTAATGAATATACACACATACAAACAACCCTCCTGGGACTAAAGTGATTATAGAAAGGTTGCAGGATACAAGGTTAATACATTAAAATCAATCTCTTCCCTATATACAAGCAATAAACAAGTGAAATTTGACATTAAAATCACAGTATTTATATTAGTAATCTCCAAAAATAAAATATTTAAGTATAAATCCAACAAGATATGTACAAGATCTATATGAGAAAAGCATAAGCCTACAACTGAAATGAAGAACTAAATAAATGGAGAGAAATTTCATATTCATAGACAAGCATACTCAAGGTTGTCAAAATGTTGGTTCTTCCGAATTTGTTCTATAGGTCCAATGTAATCCCCCTCAAATGACTTTGAAGATATTGACAGACTGATTCTAAAATCTGTCTGAGGGGAGAAAAGACTCAGAATAGCCAACAAAATATTGGTGAGAGGGATCCCTGGGGGACTCAGTGGTTTAGTGCCTGCCTTCAGCCCACGGTGTGATCCTGGAAACCCAGGATCAAGTCCCACATCAGGCTCCCCGCATGGAGCCTGCTTCTCCCTCTGCCTATGTCTCTGCTTCTCTATGTGTGTCTGTCATGAATTAATAAATAAAATATTTTAAAAAAATATTGGCGAGAAACAAAGTTGAAAGACATACCACTGACATCAAGATGTAGTGTAAATCAGCAGTAACGAAGACAGCGTGGTACTGGCAAAAGAATAGACAAACAGGATCAGTGAAAGAGGATAGACATCCCAGAAATAAACCCACGTATACATGTATTAACTCATCTTTAACAAAGGAGCAAAAAGGCATTTACAATGGAGGAAAGATAATCTTTTCAACGAATACTGAAGAAACTGTCCATCTACATGTAAAAAAAAAAAATCTAGGCAGGCAACTCACTTGTATTATAGAAAGCATCTCAAAGGGAATCAGACCTAAATGCAAAGCACAAAACTATAAAAATTGCTGAAGATAACATAGGATATCTAAATGACTTTTTAGATACAATACTAAGGATACTATCCACAAAAGAAAAAAAAATTGATAAGCTTCATTGAAATTAAAAATTTCTTCTCTGGGAAAGACACTGTCAAGAGAATGGAAAAACAAATCACATACAGGGAGAAAATATTTGCAAAAGACACATCTGATAAAGGACTGTTATTCAAAGTATACAAAGAACTCTTAAAGCCCATCAAGAAAACAAACACGCCAATTAAAAAAAAAATGGTCCGAATACCTGAACTGACATATCACCAAACAAGAAATACAGATGGCAAATAATCATACGAAAGATGCTCTATATCATATATCAGCAGACAAATGCAAATTAAAACAACAGTTAGCTACCATTATACACCGTTGAGAATGGTCAGATCCAGAACACTGACAACACCAAAATGCTGGTGAAAATGTTTAACAGAAACTCATTCATTTCTGGTAGGGATGGGAAATAGGACAGTCACCATAGAAGACAGTGTGGTGTTTTCTTACAAAAGTAAATGTGCATTTATCATATGATCCAGCAATCCAGCAATCACACTCCTTGGTATTTATCCAAATGAGTCGAAAACATAAAAACTTCCCCACAAAAACCTTCACATGGATGTTTATAGCACCTTTACTCACGATTGCTAAAACTTGAAAGCAATCAAGCTGTCCTTCAGAAGGTGAATGGATAAATGGTGGTACATTCATACATTGGACCTCTTTCCATGCCAAAAAATAAATGAACTATCAAGTCATAAAAGACATGTAGTGAAATTAAATGCATATTACTAAGTGACAGAAACAAATCTGAAAATATAAGTACTGTATGATTCCTTTATATGACAGTCTATAAAAGGTTAACTATGGAGACAGTAAAAAGATCACTAGTTATCCGGAACTAGTGGGGAGAAAAGGATGAATGAACAGAACGTGGGATTTATAGGGTATTGAAAATATTCTCTATGATACTATAATGGCAGATGCATTCCATTATAAATTTATCCAAAATCATGAATGTACAACACCAAGGATGAACTCTAATATAAACTATGGAGTTTGAGTAATAAACAGTGTCAAGTTTGTGAATTTTAACAGATGTATCAGTTTGGTGGGGGATGTTGATAATGGGAAAGTCTATGTGTGTGTGAGGGCAAAAGTATATGTGATATCTTTGTACCATTCTCCCAATTTTACTGTGAGCCTAACAATGTTCTAGAAAAAAAAAAATAGTCTAAAAAAATCTCGTTTGTTTTATTCATTCAATTAGCAAACATTTATATTTATATTTAAATCCATGATGTTTTAGGCTGTGTGCCAGAGCTGGAGAGAGAGTAGCATGCAAGAAGTTATAACTTAATGGGCACATAGATATTATTTCTGCTCTGATGAGTAGAAATGGATCCATGGTCTCTAGTATTGTGTTCTTTTTTTTTTCTTCCAGCTCCTTAAGTTTATTTTCTTCTTGTTTTAAAATTCTATGTTAGGCTTACTCTTTGTTTTAAGCTTTTAGATTTGTTTTAAGCTTTTAACAGCACTAGGATGTTTAATGAGGCTTACATTTCTTCTAAGTAGCTATAGCAATATTAGCATCAATGAGAGTAGGGACTACTTTTTCTGGCTTTAGAAAAGTATTCTCAGTAATCATATACACGTATAACACCTTAATATTCTGAATATAAGTAAGGAGTTTTACAGTCAGTATTGATATTTTCTAGAACACAACTTTAGACAGATACCCTTTGGTGGTTATATGAGGTGCTCATATCTGGTACGAGTTTCAGTGGCTAGAAGTAATAGCAATTGAAAAGAAAAGTGGCTATTTTTCTCCTGTCCAGTTGAAAATTTATCAGTTTTGAGTTTTATCAATAAAAGAATTCATTGGAGAAAAGTATTTTTCTTGCAAGGCAAGCAGATACTCTGAACTAAGAATTGTTCCTAAGTGTTCCTGGAAGAAATTGCTTTTTTATTTTGACTTTTTGATCAAAGTAACTTTCCATATTCCTTTGGCAATATTTGTGCTGCACGATACTATAATACTTGAAGTCTTAGTTACATAAAAATGTTTAAAATAAATAATTTCTGGACAAAATAATAAAAAAGGCCTCTGGCCTGGATTCTCTTCTATGTGACTGTTTATAATTCCTGACAGACATACCAATCGTGAGTGATAATACCCTTAAGGTGTGTTTATGGTCTCTTAATTTCAACGATATTTCACCAATAACACCAGTGATATTTCACCATTTGTGATAATTTTAGTTGCAGTTAGATAATAAATTTTCTTTGAAAAATTGGGGAGGATATCATTAAACATGTTAGCAGAAGGATACTTGTAGGATTATAAAAAAATAAAAAAATACAAGTCCTGATAGCATTCATTTATATAAGAATGAGTTAATAATTTTGATTGACAAATATTAAAGTATTTCTTTCAAGAACTTATTAGGAAATCTATTATTTCTCAAGTCGTACATTTTTACTAAGGATAAAACCAAAGATTTTTACCATATCCTTTGATTCCTAACAGTCGTTGAGCACTGGTCATAAGGCAGAGATTGAGTAAGAATCAATAGAAAGTACAGGAACAAGATTCTGAATGTATAAATAGGTAAAGAAATCTTCTAAATATCACAGTACTAACTAAATGAAACCAAAGGTGATCAGTGCTTAATTATACCAAGTAAAGGGTAAAGTGAAAGCAAATCATTAGGAAAACAATGTCACAATCAAGGTGAGTCTTAAAAAAGGACATCAGTTATGAAATGTGATGTTTCATAATTTTTAAAAGGTAATATATTACCCAATGCATGTGGTAGGAATCAATGAAACATCAATTTGTAGCTTCTCATGATGCTGAGGTTTTCATCAAGATTGTTGTAGACCCTATTTTACTCCATGACTTGGAATGTATCCTCAGATCTAGTTGATTTTTGCCTGTGATATGTCTTTGGATTCTGTTCATCAATGTTTACTGTCTTGCCAACTATCCATGACACCCATCTCATCTGGAACGTCGCAATAACCTTCAATTGAATTTTCACTTCCCTTGCATGCCAAGTCAAGGAAAGCTATATAATATAGTTTTAAATTGCAGCCTTTGGGTTAGGGAAAGCCTGGTATTATACCATTTTTGTTATTAGTTCTTTTTGTGATATCGTGCAAATTACTTAGTGTCTCTGCAAATTGAGGATTAAAGATATCACACACTTAATATAATGATAAATATCAAATGCAAAAATGGAGGTAGAACACTTGGTGCCTGGTGGGTAATAACCAATGATTTATTTGCTATTATTACTATATTGTATAAACGTGAGAAGATACTAGATACATTTGAGCAGAAAATGACTGAGTTGGTGCTGTTTCTTGTAATATCTGATCGCAGAATCCTAAATAGATTGATATTAAGAAGCTTATTTATAATCCCAGTAGAAAAGTTGATATAATATTCCAGGCAGAAAGTGATTGTCCTAGCTCTGGCTGCCATATCAAAATACCAGAGAAGAATGGCTTAAACAATAGACGTTTGTCTTCCCACAATTCTGGAGGCTGAAAGTATGAGATTTGAGTGCTAATGTGGTAACTTTCTGGTCAGAACCCTCTTCCTGGTTTGCAGGTGACTGTCCTCTTGCTGCATGCTCACATAACCTCTTCTTTTTACTCTCAGAGATGATTGGAGACGGAGGGAGGGAGGCTGGGAGACAGGAAGGGGCAGCATGTTTTGGTGTCCCTTCTTTGATCAGGGCCCACACTTATGACCCCATTTAATCCCCTTACAAGCCCTATCTCCAAATACCATCCCATTTGGATTAGGGCTTCAACATACACATTTGGGTCTGGTGGGGTGGGGTGGTGGGGGACACAATTCAGTCCACAGCATTAATGAAGCCTTAAAATAGAGTGGCAGTGGGAATGAGATAAGATAAGATAAATGAGAGTAATGAGTCAGTTTTGTTAGAGTGTCACTATTTGACATGTGTCTGGCAAAGGGAAGGAAGATAATCATCAAATTGAAGATGACCTCAAGATTGCTAACACAGGTGACTGGAAGAAAGTGGTACACTAACAAAAATTAAAATGGAAGGGAAGCAATTTGGTGTAGGAAGGTGATGGTTTTAGTTATCACTTTCCAGAAGGCAGTTAAAAATTCAGTCATGATATTGTGCACACTGAGCCCTGACCCTGAGTGTTCTACTGGGGCCTTAAAAATGAACGGTGAATGGAGATGGTTCTATCTTCAAGGGATTCACAGTCCAATGAAATGTTGGACTAGAACTTAGTGGAAAAGTCAGGGCTAGAGTTTGGGGACTCACACACATTGAGGTGTTAGTGGAAATCATATGTTTGGCAAAGAACCAGGATGATATATGGGGAACACTTTGTTTAATTGTCCCAAATTATTCCAAATATTACTGTTCCACAGTAATTGTTGCATAAAGCTGTATGGGGTATAAATGCAACATTTAGCAAAATATTTTTGTTTAAGAAAAAAATTAAAATCAACTGTATTTGGAAGTCAACGCAGACATTTCATGCCTCGTGAAATGAAACAAAATTGAATCCTGATTAACACTTGTTTATAAAGGGTGATGATGACTGTCACATGCTCCAGGTCTGCTGTGCAACTACTTAATATCTGGTGAAGCATAAATCCAGAAAATATTCTGTTACCTCTTTTCTACACTTACTTTATACGTTCCTTATCTTTACTCCATAAAGGTGAAATTCCCCGAAGGAGCCCTAGTGACAGACGTGAAACAACTAAGTGTTCCAGAGTAGTCCCAGGAAACCTTGGTTAGTTCTTTACACAAAGTGGCAGACATTCACAGCAGTTCATGGAGACTTTAGGTTTTACTTAGCTTTTCCAATAAAAATTCTACATGACCCAGGGTGAAAGTAGAAGGCAGGCTGGGATTTTACAGCAAAGGACTCAGGGAGAACAGGTCATAACTTTTGTTTAAAATGAACTTGTCAATGGGTGAGGGGGGCAGTTTGTACAGCTGCAGTAGAGACTGTGAGAACGTGTCCGACGACTTCATAAACACACTGTCTTCATTCACAATTTGAAATTGGAGTAGGGTTAGAAAACATTCCTTCCCCCATTCTCTTCATCTTACGATGAACAGGTTAGTAGAAGAAAGGAAGGACATATCGCCATTCACGTGAGAATTTTCTCTTTTTGTCAAGAAGGAAAAATTATAGACAGTCCTTGTCATCCTCTTCATACAGGCATACATACATCCTCTTCATACATACATGTTGTTTGGCTCAAATGTTTTATAACTTAGGAGTTTTGACAGTTTAATGATTTTATTAATGACTTTATTTGGTACTAAAAAAATGTATGATTTCCATTTCAGTAGGTTCTTGTGGATACCAAGGAGTATTTTTGTTAACAGGAAATTCGAGCAAAACCTTTGGGAAAATTAAAAAAAATCTTTTCCAGGTGTCTTGCCCATAAATAGGCACAACCAATTCTAAAAGGTCTCAATCCTGTTTTATGTGTGTTGTGTTTCAAATAATAAAAGGGTTTACTGACCACTTAAAATGCGTATATCGCATACTACAAGATAAAAAGGTCCCGTTATTCCGAAAACTGTAGATCTGTGCTGTCTAATACATTAACCACTGGTCATTTGGGGATATTTATTTATGAAATAACACTCTCAGAAATTAAAAATGTAGTTCTTCATTCGCACTAGCTGCATTTCATGTCCTCACGAGCCAAACTATCTTGTGGCTACCGTGTGGGACGGCACAGGATTCCTAGAACATTTTCCTCATCGTTGGAGAGATACATTGAATAGTGTAGTGATTGTCTAAGTTTAGTTTTAGGCAGAGGCCCTACCCTCAATGAGCAGACTGTTTAATGGGAAAAACTGAGATGAACTGTTGACTGAAACGTTCATTAAAAACGTCAAGACAAGGCTAGATTCTAGAAATAGAGTAGAACCTGAGAAAAGTAAGTTGTCTGCTCTGGCAGTGTTTACAGTTCTCAAAATTAATAATTTTCTAAATATCAGACTCTTCTAAGAGGCATTTCTTCCTTCGGAGTGAGGCTGGCACATTAATTCTAACCTCATTAAACTGTGAGCTTGGTACATAGGACTCCACATAATCACATTAGCCCTTTGGAAGGGTTGCTCTAAACGTAACCAAAACATCGTGGCCAGGTAATTATCAAGCAACAAGTCTTGTGATAAACATTGTCTTCCATTTCCAAACTGCTGTCTCAAATGCATTCAGATGCCATCTATGAAACCAAGGAAGAGAATGAAATTATTCACAAGTTGTGACCAACTGGGCACTCTGCACTCTGTATCTTGTTTATTATGCCACTAATAAAGTATTATTAGTATTGGATACTGAAGCCAGAGGAGTTGCTCTGAAGCAAACCCCACCTGGGTGGACAGTGAAATGCAAGCGCGCAGCAGTACAGCTCTCCACAGTCTGGAATTTGCCAGCAGCAGACAGATTCACCTGGCACATAACAGGACAGCATCAGGCGGCTCTGTTTGAAGTAAGGCTCCATGCAGCCAGAGAGATGAAGAGACTAAGCCACAGAATGTGACGAGTCTTAAATATGAGTGTCCCTGGCCAAGCTGGTATTTGTTGGCACCAGGATTACCTGTCACACCCAGGGATTTTAGTTCCACCTTTACATATGCATCGTGAATCTGTCAATGACATTTAGAGACAAATTATGAACACTCAAAAAAAAAAAAAGAGTGTACTTCATTAATGGTTTGAGGGAATCAGTTTCCTTGTCCTTTATTATTTATTTTACAGATTGCAGGAATAATGAGGAGCATTATGAAGGGTGACAGTTGAGCTTTAATTCTTTTCATTTGCTTCTCTTTATTTGGTTCAAAGTCTGTGTGCGAATGGAATTTACGCAATCATCTCAATCTTTATTATGATTTAAGAAATGCTTTACCCAGAGAGAACTGTTAGCCATTTGTGAATGTCCCATGGTGTTTATACCTCCAGGCTTTTACTCAGCATATATTTCTAGAATGTCCTTTACCTGGGCAGTATTTTTATTCATCTCATATGTTCAAACTCAATTTCTTTCATTCATGCACTCCAGAAACTTCTGTTGGGTAGTCACTATGTTCCAGCACATTACTCAACTTAGGGAAACAGCAATGAAAATAAGAAACAAGTTTTTACCTACACGAAGCTTATTGTCTTTGGAAGAGACAATACAAATAAATATATAATTTTAAAGGCCAGATTGTGTTCCATGAAGAAAGTAAGTTCCATGAAGAGAGTATGAGTGAGTTACCCTAGGTAAGTGTCAGGAAAGACTGGTTCAGAAAATTTCCAAGTGGAATGATAGACTGAGTCACAGCAAAAGTAAAGCTGCTAAGTTAGCACAAAGAGACAAAAGTACTAAAAGCAGAAGTGGTGAGGAGGACAGGAATGAGAGAGGAGCTCGGAGAGTGAGGCAGAAGCCAGATGAAATAGTACATTGTGAGATCATGGCATTGAGTTTATACTTTATGTGCCTGGAAGCCATTGGAAATGTTGAGACAGGAAATGATACGATCTGTTTTAAGATTTAGAAAGGTCAGTTGGCTGCCAAGTTGGGAATAGATTAAAGGGTCAGAAATGGAAGCCAGGAGACCAGCTGGGAGATTATTGAAGTATGAAAGACGATAGAGGCTTAGTTATGGAAACTAATCAAATTCAGGATAAATTTAAAAGTTAGAGGTTACGTACTTGCTGATATATTGGGTATGGCATGTAAGGAGAAGATAGGAGCCAAAGAGACATTTCTGTCCTGAATGATTGGATGAATGTGTTCAACTAGAGTAGGAGCAGGTTGTGTGTAGAGATGTCCTATAGAGAGAGTTACACTTTAGCCATGATAGCCTTGAGGTGTGTACTAGGCCTAAAGGTGTAAATGTCACGTAGATAGTTGGATACATGTATTTGGAGGTCGGGATTCATCAGTGTATCGATTACCCTTAAAAGCCAAAAGATTGATAGAGATTACCTAGGGAGGTTCAAGGACTAAATTTATGGACCTTATATCATATATAAACTGGCAGGAAAAGGAGCTGACAACTAATCGCTTCCCCCAATGAACTACCAGAAAACCCAATAATTCTACTATAGATAGCCTATGTATATATTCTATATACAATATTTTATATGTGACACTCTATATAATATATAAAATATTGAATATATATAGGTCTTATAGAAGCCAGTCACATTATACTGTGGTTAACTTATTTTGCTCTTCATGTCTTTCTAATAGGTTTATTTTTGCGTCTTATCTGTAGCTTATTTTCCTGAGCTCACCACATGGTAAATATTCCAAAAGTGCTTGCAGAATAAAAGTATGTCTAAATAATTTTTGTGACTTGTCCAATATAATTTTCATAATATGTTTATGGAGAAAAATGATACAAAATAGCCCTGCAATCTATTACTGAAAGACAACGATAATGTGTGTCTCTGTAAAACAAACAAGTTACTGATCTTCTCTCAATTCCCTGTATCATTGACACACCAACAGCTTTCATTTCGCCTTTATCTCATTTCTTCCATATTTATAACTCCTTCTTACTCTGTTAATTACTACTTTTCTTTAGAGACCAAGCACCTTTTCTATCAGGCAGTTGATTTCTATCACTGGCCATGTCCTCACCACCCATTCCAAAGGCACATCAGTTTCCACAAGGATGTGCAGTCACTGTCTGTTGGCTCAATGGGCCAGACTTTGAGTTACATACAGCCTGTGAAGCTAAACACTATTGACTTAAGAGTGTAGAGGCTCTCTGATAGCACACCTATGCCTGTGGGCAGGTATCCGCAGATGACTGGCTTCAGGTGTTTGCCTGCAGGAGCTCATTGAAAGTCAATGCAAATGAGGGCATTTTGCCTAGCAGAAGACATTAACCTGCAGGAACCTTGTAGGCACAGGTGTATTTTAGGACCATACCGGTGTACTTCTTAAACATACGTATAATATCACACATTAATCATAAATACTAGGTCAACAGAGTAAGAGATACTCCATAAAGTAGGTGAAAGAGTAGATGTGTCAAAAAGCAAAATCGTATGATTACAGAGAAGGCGTTTGTCTACCATGTTGTGTGCTTCATCTCTGCCACCATTCTGGCTCTCATTCCTCCATGATTGTAAGAAAAGATCATTTGAAAAATCATCTTAAGGCATGTTGATAAATGAAAAATATAACTGAACTGAAAGCAACCTAATTGAAATTCTGCCGTGTTTTAAATATAAGAGAGTAATTACATTTTTAAACGCCACATAGGGTTCAAAAACATTTTTTCTATTTCTGAATTAACACCAAGCATTCAATGCTAAAGTTTAACAAATCGAGGTCACTTTGAACTGCAAATCTGGATGGTAATTGAAAGGCTCTTCTGTATTGTCTGCTTTTTAAAATTGTTAGCACTTTTAGATGTATTTTATCAGTGAAAGTATTAAACACACACACACACACACACACACACACACACACACACCTCACCTCCTTCCCTAACTAACTACCTCATGGTGATCCTTTCCTAAGCATGAATCCCTTTAGGGCTTTCACAGCGTGAACTTCATCACTTCATCGTCACACTCAGGCCTAAATGTTGTCTCGATTTCACTTATGTAAGGTTTTGGGAACCAACAATTTCACTTATGTAAGGTTTTGGTTTTTTTTCCCCTTCCTCACTGTAACTTTCCTCAAGCTGGTAAATGTATTCTTTATTTTCTATACATCTTTCCTGCCCCCCTGCCTCCACAATATGAATTTTTATTGAAATGAATTGTATAAAAAACTCTTAAAAAGAAAATGTTGGAGAGGGTCAGAAAAGAGTTATGCTGCTTTACGCGTATTATGCAGCACACAAATTAAAACGTATATTTGACATTTGCAGGGGATTTAGACTCTGCTATAATTTGATATGCAGGTGGGTGCTTAATAAATAATTTTTGGTGATAAGCCAAGAATATGCTGTATATAGGATTCGAGCATATGCTCCATGATATTAATGATAAAACATATGTTTAAAAACATTTCCATCCAAGCCTGGGACATATTGCCTCCATCTTTTACTGAACATCTCCTCCAAAAAGGCCTTCTCATCTTGAAATAAAAACGTTTTAAAATCTAGGAACAGTCCCCTGGTCTCATTCTTTTTCCTGCTTGCCAATAGCATAACCTTCAAAAATATAAGTCTGCTAGTGCCTGTCTTGCTTTAAAACTTTCCCAGTCTGTAACATGGCACCTGGGGCCCTTTCACACATTTACAGTCTGATCCTCATCTACTCTGCTTTTCCTGTCTTGGTTTTCACTCTGTTTCCCCACCCACCCTATTATACAGTGATATTGTTCACTGTTCTCTGAACACATGATGAAGTTTCACACCTCCATGCTCTTTTTAGTACTATTTAATCAGGCTGGAATGTGTTTGCCAACCTTCTCTGCTTGGTGGGCTCTAGTCCGACTAATCCCCTTTTTAAAAAGTTGTGTCCTCTCAGAGCTCTTCCCCACTTTCCTGATCCTTCTCTGCCCTGTCCAACTTCATCTATCAGCCTAACGCCTCCAAGCTGGCTACTCTCTTACTTGCATCTCACGCTCCCCTTGGCTTATCTTTACAGAGTGTGGGACTTAGCACAGGCGATGGGGATAACCACATGATCACGGGTGCACAACATCCTTTAGGAGCTTCTTCAGATGGATTCTGCTCATTTTGGATACTCCATTAATTTTATTTTTTAAATAGATATTAAATGTCAGAAATAACATGTTTTTGTGGGAAGAACATAAGCATTAACGTTGTACACAATTAAAATGTGGGGAAAATATGCAGAAAAAGAAAATTATTCGATTTGTTTTTGTTTTTTGGTGTGGTTCTTTTTTTGCATACTTTCTCATATCTAGAAAGCCAAATAGATTTTTTTAAGAAAAACTGCATCTTTTTAAATATACAGCTTGATTTTATTCAGTTGTACTCTTTGTACATCTAAACAGTCAGGTCTACCTTATACCTTTATATTTTATTTTATACCCTACACCTTAAACCTTTAGTGTCTGCATAGGTGGCCGTAAATTATTTACGCATTGTTTTTATTGGTATGGTCTATTTCCAGTTGTTTAGTATTAGTCAACAATGCTGTGGTGTATTTCCTAAAATATATCTTTTCCCATTTGGGACACCAAAAACTAGGGTCCACCTTGCTCAGTTTTCTATCCATAAAATGGCAAAAAATTCATTAATCCAGAAGAAAAAAAAGGTAAAAAAGGGAATTGTAGAATTGATGAAATACATACTATAAAACATGAATTGCATATGTGGCTTCCTTATTCAAGCATGATTATATGTAGCAAACCATAAATATTAAGTAGCAGATACTCATATTATTTATAATCTCCCCACCCTCATTTAATCTTGGAAGGCCTTGGTGTGTGGCTAAAGAAATGGCCTCTGACCTGATCTGATATTTTGCTTAATAGTGTTCTTCCTTCTTTTCTTTTCTTTAATTCCATGAAGTACTTTGTTCACACTCAACTAAACCAGTCTGGTTTTTCTTGTATTTGGGTTCTTAATACTAATTAAAGTTTGCTTCCAGTCACTGAGTTCCAATCATTATTGCTCAGGGGTTAAATACAGAGTTTCTAATCTCTGTATATAACAGGAATTACTTTCATTTAATAATGTTGTGAAATGTCTATTTCTTTTTTTTTCATCAGATTGTTAAGGTTATTACCATTTGTGAGGCTCTGAGGAATCTTATCTATCTATCTATCTATCATCTATCTATCATCTATCTATCTATCTATCTATCTATCTATCATCTATCTATCATCTATCTATATTATTTTAGCTATATTTATGTCTCTGACCAATTGTATCTTTCAGTGAGCAGCTACTTTTCATATCTTCACAAGCTGCCATTTGCCAACCTGCAGGCAAAGAAAATAGCTCTCCTTTTCAGAAACAAGAACTCCCAAAGTCAGGATGGTCTATTAGGCAGGTTCTTGTGGAGAAGTACTAATCTGTACCTCTCTGGCCAAGCAGCCTCTACTTTTGCCATTTAACCATTTCCCACCACCATGTTGTGGGCGGTAATGACATCTGCATTCACATGTTACTATGTCTATTTGTATACATGTCTTTCCAGCAGGAACATGAACTACTTGTAGAAAGGGCATATTCATCTTATTCCCTTGTTCTCAGAGTACATGACTCAAATTAATTGCTCAATCAAATTTTGATGAAAGAAGTACTGTATGTATAAATAACCTTTTATTAAAGATGGGATTATAAAGACAGTGCATTTTTAAGTTATTTAACGATATCGACCAGATTGATTCCATTGAAATTTTATGTGTCGTTGAAAAGAGAAAGGTAGCCATAGCTCAGAATTTTTATTTCCAAGTAAAGTCTAAAAAATTTTTATGAGGGCTTGAAAAACCTCTTGTTTGGGATATGGCCTTCTTAAAAATAAGGATGAGAAGAAAGTTCTGGAAAACCTTTTTTGCTAGGAAGCATTGGAATCCATTTTTAACCTCTTGCAAAGGATTTTTTTTCCCCTGGGGGAAAAAGTGGCTGAAAGGAAAGTTACAGGGCAACTAATATTTAGAGAAAATAATGCTTATTTGAAAAAAAGGAGACTGCTTATGCTTCAACTTGAGGAATAATTTTCCCTCATCATAATTAGAGCTTATTCTTTACAGTTATTTTCTTCATCTTTCTCTTAGAAGACAAATTAGAAGGCAGCTAGAAAGGGCACTCTACAATTTTGTCACAACCAACTCTGTCCATTCATGTTCTCTGTGAATATGTTGACCATCTGATGATAGAATGAACATATAATAGAGGCGGCAAACTACCAGCGCTGTTTAAACCCTTCATTTTCATTTATGCTAGTTGCCTCTACCATACTTCTGCAAATAATTATATTCCTTTGTAGGAACAATTTTGACTGTCATTGCTCCTAGCAGATTTCTTTAAATGTGCTCTTTGAAAAATCTAGCTAGAAATGTTTTCTAAAACCATATATGCAGTGCTTTAACCTCAGAGCCTGAGTATATTCTGCGCCTCTTGAGTGAGAGTAGGAACTAGGGAATGCAGTTTCCCCTGAATTTAGTCTCCTGTGTAACATGGGATCCACATTTTGCTTTCTAGAATATACTGCCTGGCTACTGGTAGTAGCTTTTACTGTAAAATAATTCTTTACATACTTACTCACCTTTGCAGCCATACTCTCTGATCATTTTGTATATTCCAACAATTTCTATTGAGTGTGTATGTGCCCAGTCTGGTTTTGTGCAATAACTGATTAATTTTCTCTCAACAATCATCTCTTGTATGCTCTCTCAATCCCATTCTTCAGGCAAGTGAACTGTAGAAATAGAAACATCAGCCTCCAAATCATTTGAAAATATTACACGTGAAGTTGTATTTATTATTTGTTTGTCCAGAGGACTACCGATGCTTTGTATTTTGTGTTTTGAATTCTTTCCTCACTATGCTAATTGTCAGTGCAGCTGGAATCCTCCAGGCCTGCTTAAAGACATGTAACCCGCTGAAGTCCATAATCCTATGTGTCGGGCATTTTATATTGATCTGTGTATTTATAAAGTGTTTGGCTTCCACTGTCTCCTTCCATACTGGAAAATGAGCAAATATAGGGCTATAATATATTCACTACATAGTAGCAACTTTAAAAATATCTAAACAACACACGGGGGTAATGCCAAATGGTTTTAGCCTTTCACATAAGCATTTTATCAGTATGCAGAAATCTTCAAAATACAAGGCAATTATGTACCTTTACTAAACATTTTTTCCCTGACTAAAAATATCCACCCAGAAGTCTCAAAACCCCACGGAATTATACCAAACTGGTACTAGACATCCAATTGTCAATTTTAGTTGACATATTAATCCATCTCTCCCTTGGCTATGCTTTGGTAAGTCAACTGCATTGTATTAATCAGAAGGCTAGTGGATGAAATTGGATAACAATTCCGTACAAGGGGAAGAATGTGGGGAAAATACATAAATTCATATCTGGCTTAGCATCGAAGTAGAAAATTCTAAATCTATGAGTTAGCTGTCAATTTATATGCACTAAAATCAGGAAGCAGCAACCGCCAAAGATACTAGCTGATTTAAATGAATATAATTTTCAAGGAATTTGGAGATATACTAGAACTTATTTCTTATGAGCAGACATTTCAAAGTATGGGTAGTCTTATTCACACCGTAAAACCACTAATAAGATCGCACTACACCTTGATCCATTTGGGTGGCCATTCTGACCCTGTTCAGTAATTCTAAGTTAACCTCAAACTCCACTTGATATTTACTACTAAATGATATTTGGAAATCCAATTCCTAGCCAGTTTTTATTTTCTGGTTTATGGTGTATTTCTAGAGGACGAAGAACACTTTTCAGGTCATTATTAATTCAAAATGTATTTATTATTCTTATCAAGAATTTAGTAGTGCTTTCATTAGCTCTGCCTTTGTAACTCCCCAAAGAGTTGCATTGTGTGGATTTATCAAGTTAGTGTATTTTTTATGGCTTAGTTGATTGGAAGTGATAGAACCTTCGAATTACATGATCAAAGTGAGAAATAATTTTCCTACTTTTCTAGTTCTGATATTTTTGGGGAAATAAAAAGAAGCTTCCATCTTATTTTTCCTCCAAGTAGCCTAACAATATTTGGCCAAGTTAAAATAATAAATTAAAATTCACACAATATTTTTTTTATCTCTGCTAATAGGCTAGAGTCAGGAATGAATAGAGGATAAACATGAGAAGACAGAAGAATTGGGGACATTTGGCACACTAGTAGGAATTCATGACTATAATTGTTCCTCACAAAGGTACATTCAAATTATTTTGTCGGTTTGAAATCTAAATTTTACCACCTAAGTATTTTTTTATTCAGATGAAAGAAAATGGATTAACTTATAATTAAAACTAATTAGGAGAAATTTAGCCATTTTTATTTTATAGGTGAATTTTCCAGGAAGGTTGTATAGAATCTGCTCACATGTCTACAAATATTATAAAAAAAGAAGAAGAAAAGAAGAAGTGCAGTTAGTTCCCTAGAGACTTACAAGCTATATTTGTCACCATGTAATAAAACACTTCTCATCTATGTTTCAGTCTCCAATGTCACTTCCAATCTCTCTCTCTCTCTTTTTGTAAATGGTTAATAATAAAATATCTGGATTTTAGGCATGGAAAGAAAAGGAAAATATTGTGTAAACAGAATGGAATGCCTCTCTAAACCATGTCCACTAAAATGCACATATAATGTTCAAATTCTATGAATGCTGTCTTGAACGTTATGGCCCAATAAAATTATGGATAAATTTTAGAATCAAGTTTTAAAAATAGCAAGCTGATACCTGTAGAATCTGAAAGCTCTGTGTTTGCAAATAGAGCTAGTTTGTGGATTTCAGTGTGACAGTAGGAAAAGCTTTGCAGCAACAAAGTAATGGTGGATGGAAACAGTCTAGTTCATTAACAGCCAGCTCTTCAAGACCCCAGGGAGGGGATAGTCAGAGCCAATTCTGCATGGGTAGTAGAGTATCTCTTTAAGACATAGCTGTAAAATTAATGCGAACTTAGAAATAGGTGCCAAAGGCTGTATTATCATCTTACAAATCCTACATATCTTCAGGACACTGATTTTTTACAGCAAACAAACAATTCACAATTTAGATAGATAAAAAAAGGTATGCCTAAGCTGCTTTCATACTTGAAGGGGAATTAAAAAGAAAAAAAAAACCTTGTTGGTAAATTATTTGTATCTATGTGCAGGACTATAATATATTCCCTTGCTTGGGATAAAACAACATCAATCCAAATCACTAAAAAAAAGTCCAATTTTCAACAGGAGTTTTGGATAATTGTAAATCATCGTAAAGATAAGTCCATATTTGGGATCCCTGGGTGGCGCAGCGGTTTGGCGCCTGCCTTTGGCCCAGGGCGCGATCCTGGAGACCCAGGATCGAATCCCACGTCAGGCTCCCGGTGAATGGAGCCTGCTTCTCCCTCTGCCTGTGTCTCTGCCTCTCTCTCTCTCTCTCTGTGACTATCATAAATAGATTTAAAAAAAAAAAAAAAAAAGGATTGAAAGATAAGTCCATATTCAACAGTGCACCTGAAGTATTTGGAGTGATTGCCTTGGATGCTTGCATTGTAGCGGTGCCCTAACTTCTGAATATGAAATATTTTGCAATATATAGATTCTGAAAATATACCCAATCCAAAATAAAATTGTACTCAGTTCTTTTGTTCTTTCTACCACATTACTTTAAATCATTTCTGAGGAATGATTGGCAGCTTGATTTCCAATTTCGCAGATTTTAGAGGGAAATCAAATCCCTTCTTGTTGAACCATGCATTTTGCATGAACTTATGCATTTAATTTGTTACACCATTTTCTTGTTGCTGGAACATATATTCAGCAGGATTTTGTCTGGTTGTTTGTTTATTTTTTAGTATTGCTTTGATGTGTTTATTTGTCTCAACCACTGACATACAATGATAGGACAACTAACACCATTGGCAAGAGCTGGGGGATTTCTTATAACCTCGCACAGTATTTCTTTAAAGACAAAATCAGTACAGAGAAAGCTAGAGGATACATCCAGGAATTACACAAAAATCATAGTGAGTGACATTAGGCATTTATAGCACAGAATATACAAACCCTAAAATGTTGCCTTGCAAATATCCATACTTCATTTCTTAGGAAGGAAAAGAACTAGATGTGATGCAGTTAGAAAGGTAAGTCATGGGATTATAGAAATGAATCTGTTTTTAAATTTTCAGGATGCTCAGTTCTCATCATACTTGTACCTGCCAGTCTAGTTAAAAAAAAAAAAAAAAAAAAAAAAACGGCCAAGAACTAAGACTTTGCTTCCTATGCTGTGCTTATCTCAGAGGATTTCAGGGTTCTCTTTGCACATTTTACTCTTCTATTCTCAGAACGTTGACTGTTAAGTGCTGCTCAGTTACAAACCTAATTTATAAGTCAACTTCATAAAGATAAATCAGTGCTAAATAAGAATTTTTAATAATTAACCTGTGAGCTTATCTGAACCAACTAATTCATAGTTTATATAATCCTACTTTAAATTAAATTTGTATTAATTCACAAAGATGTTCTATGAGGTTTTTACCTTTTAGCTACTTCAGCATAGCAATTAAATTAGATAACACTCACACAAGCATTTTCATAAAGCCATCCAACTAAAAAACTAGCTCTCATTATGTTATGAAAATCAAATTGTCTTCCTGCTAATTTTCTTTGTTCTTATTTATTCAATGGCTATATAGTCATATCCAGGCCTCTTTATTATGCCATTAATTATTTATAAATGAATACTGTTACAGTAACCTTTTTGCAACATCCAACTAAAATGTCTCAGAAAAGATGTATTCTGGGACTCAATTGACAAAGAGATGGTAAAGGTATTGCTGAATCAGCTCAACATACCATACTGCTTAGAGTAAGCATTTAGGTTTCACACACACACAAATCTAGTTTCCTTTTCCCAAGTTACTGTCAGTTTTGCAAAATGGCAGGTTAAACTGATGTTTCTGCTCTTTCATAAATGTTTATCTGGAAATGATTGGGTACTGTCAGTTGAAGTCATGCAGAAAAGGGCACGCCCGTGAAAGAATCTATCTTGTTAAGTTAATTACTACCTAACATGGGAAGGTCTTATATTATCATATATGTTTAAAGATTTGGTGCTGACAGGTGATCGTTGTAATGAATGTGCCTGGGACCCTATAGACTTTAGGAGAGTAAATTTACTGTGGTCGTAAAAATGGGCTTTGATTTCTGCCTGCTTTGACCTCTTTCGCGGAGACAACCACTAGAGAAGGCTACCCCGAAGTTTATTCGTTATATCGGATTTCAATGTAGGTAGCTCCAAAGTGCATGCTCTTTCCTAAAGTGTCCCATTGACTTCCTCCCCAGCTTTTCTTCTTCCAATCTTATTCTCTCTGTTTTAATTTTTAGGCAAATCCAGTGGATTCTCCTTTTCCTCTTGCTTTTTTCTCTCTCTTCTTTCTGCCCCCGAATTTCCAAAGTTGTACACATTAAGCCATTCAGCGAATCAGTTACTCTTGAGAAGGAAACCATGCTGCCTGTTTCTGCCCCTTCAACTCTGTCCAATTTAGTAACAAGCATGAAACTTGCCAAATTCTCTATCACAAGCTCTGTTGCAATGTTTAGTAGTTTAATACTGCGTCTAAGGTTTCTGACATTTTCATTCCATTTGTTTCACAAAGCTTATGCTAATTCTGCTCTAAGAGACTTGATTAGTACATAGCATCTACAGGTAATACAGGATTCGAACAATCTAAAACTTGAGAACCCAGTGACCTTGAGGTATGTCCAATCTATAGCACTGAGCAATATTAGGTGTTCAGTCAAGACAGTTTGTTAAATCAGGTTCATTTTTTTGCTGTCATTTTTAAGGCATAAATAGCCTTCAAGAATATTCAGAATATTCACGAGTTATTTAAAAAACTGGGGAAAATAGAAAAAATATAAAGAAGCAAAAAAGTGATCCTTTCTAGTAAACTAGCACCCATTTGCACAATTATTTTCAGCTGTTCCTTTATGTATTTTTTTTGTATCACAAGGTGATCCTGGACATACAAGTTCATCTCTTGCCTTTAGAAATTTTTCTCAGGTACTTTCATATCACGAGCACGTTCTAATGACCCTTATATAGTAATTAGAACACAGACTCTGGAGTCCATCTTCCTAGGCTTTCTCCTGTCTCTGCCACTTACCGACTGTATGTGAAGTATTTAATGCCTGTTGTATAATTTGTGCTGAATAAGGGTAAACTATTCTTTATAAATATTTTAGACCATTTAGTATTCCATTATAAATTATAGTATATTTTATTAATGCTTTTCATACTATTTGACAGGCTAGATTTAGTTTTTGCTATTATAAATAAATTCTGCTATTATAAATACATCTTTAAAAGGTATTTTTCTCCTTTCCCCCAAATTTCTCCTTGCTTTCTTGAGAAGAGATTCATAGATAGAGAATGACTGGATCAACAGGGGTTGCTATTTAAATGCTCCTGCTACATATTGGTAAATTAATTTCCATTAAATGTCACCACATCATTCTCAAATCCTCTATGAAGGAGCCACACTCACTACATCCATGTCACATGCAGTCCCTTTGAAGTGATGCTCCTTTTAGTCTCTTTTATTGATATAAATTTATCTTCTCAGATTTAGAGAAGTTTTCAGTTCTGGAAATGTCTACGTGTTAGTGTATCATGTTCAGTGTACCATGCACTGGGATTGCACCTGAAACTTCTCTGTAAACCGGAATTGTTTTCCAGAATAGAAGAAAGATTTTGACATTTTTCTCGGTCTATAGGTGTTTATTTACATAAATAAAGAATGCATATTATTGCATCAGAGTTCCTCTCAGGTATGCTGGCTAATATTTTTGCCCAAATACCTATTTGACAATTATAGATGTAATGGCTAATGGTTCTTCTTACTTGGCAAACTTCATCTTCCTGTACATCATCAGTAAACTTTACTAAACACTTTGCCCAGGATACTTTGATTTCACTATGTGTGTGTGTGTGAACCTGTTTTCTGGTTGGTCAGCCCTAATGGTCTAATCCCTAGCCTCTCCACCAGAAAGTGAACTCCTCAAAAGCAGATACAGGATCACCTTTGTTTTACATTAAAAAACAAAACAAAACAAAACAAAACAAAACTATATATATATATATATATATATATATATATATATATATACACACACACAGACATTACATTTAAAACATATTTATATATGTGCATATTAAGGAAAAAATTACAGATTGTTTACAAGTGAGCATGGAGTAATGTAAAAACTTTTAAATTCTCAATACGAATTCAATACGAACTGAAACGTGCTAATGGGTAAATTGATTGTTTCGAGGATTATCAGAAAAATTGGCACGCATTCGAAACTAAAGAAAGATTAAGACCTGTAAAGTATGCTTTGACCTCCAGGTTAAAAATGGCTAAGGTATTCTTTTTCTGAATTTATTCTTCCGATTTCCACCTCCAGGATTTTAGAGATGGTCATCTCTTTGATCATTAAAACAAACAAGCAAAAACCATGCAAGAGGGAGACGTGGGTGGTTCAGTAGGTTAAGCATCTGCCTTCGACTCAGGTCATGATCCCAGGGTCCTGGGACCAAGTCCTGCATTAGGCTCCCTGCTCAGGGGGTAGCCTGCTTCTCCCTCTCCCACTGCCTCTCCACCTGCTCCTTCTCTCTCTCTCATTCTCACTTGCTTTTTCTCTCCTAAATAAAGTCTTTAAAGAAAAAAAAAAAAAACATGCAAGAAGTGCAGACAAAAGGATGGATTTAAGAGTTCTAAAGATTAACTTGGGGCTAATTTCTGTAGTTTTATCTTACAATATGTCCTCCTAGAAATAAGTTGCTGCTAATGAAGTTTCATATTCCTCCCAAATTTTTTGCTGCTTTCAATAAAACCTCATGTAGAAAACTCATGTTTTAGAGGAGTCTTATAGTCATAAACCAAATGCATTCAGCTTTAGAAATTCTCAAAGTTCATCAAGTTTCTTTTTTATTTTTACATTTTTTATTTAAATTCAATTTGTCAACATATAGTATAACACCTAGTGCTTATCCCATCAAGTGCCCTAGTCAGTGCCCGTCACCCAGTATTTTCTTTTTTTCATAGAAGATTATAAAAAGTCTCAAAGTAGAATTTATTCTTTAAAATAAATTAATTTGATATTTTGGATTATCTGGGGTCACTAAATAGCATGTCCTGCATAATGTAACTTTATAGAGAAAGTTAACAACATGTTTGGAGAGAGGGGCTGGAAGGGGAAGCTAACCATGTACTGTCACAGCTCATTTTGCCTTAGCTAGTACTGCATATTTCTGACCTTGCTGCTCCACCACTTGAAAGTTAACCTCAGTTTTTTCATCTGCATCCTTAACAAAGGAACTCATGGCATTGTTGAGGGACAATTTTTAAAAATCTAGATACAGTGTTTATTATCGTATTTGAAACCTAAAAGCCACTAAATAATGGCAACTACCATCATAATTATTCAGAGCAATATGTTTCGTAACTAAAATAGTGATATGCATTATGAACAATATAGTACAAGCAATTACCAAAATTATTTTACTCAGTTAAATTTGCTTTGTTTAAAAAAACAAAATTGCTTTGTTTGATTTAATTCACATTTCCTTAAAAATCAAAAACCCTAGTACTGTTCTTGGTATTAAGGGAGCCAGACTAATAAATGTAATATTCTCTGATAGAAATAAGCACAAGATAGAAACAACCAACTCTATCCTTCCTCCAACTAGGTCCTGCTATGTTTTGTTCCCCTGCCCTGGCTCCATATTCAGCAACTACTATCATGAAGCTTCACTTTATAGCTTCCGATTTTCTTAGTGTGGAGTTGTCTGACTTTCTTCAGCTCTGTATGTCTTCATAGAAGGCTTGCTCTCAGGTCTCCAACTTCACTTGTTGGTAGACACTTGATCGGCCCATATTTAGAGAGGAATGGCAGCATGTTCTCAAACTTTCTAGGTTGAGGACGCTTTTGGTGTTCCAATAATTATTTCATGGCTCTGAGGCCAAAATAAATACCTGACAGTTTTATTTATTAAGTAGTTAGGTCCAAGGCATTTAATAAGCATCTGAAAAAAAATAATGCATAGAATTTTTTTAAGATTTTATCTATTTATTTATGAGAGACATAGAGAGAGAGAGAGACTTAGACATAGGCAGAGGGAGAAGCAGACTGCCTGCGGGGAGCTTGATGCAGGACTCCATCCCAGGACCCCAGGATCACATCCTGAGCCAAAGGCAGATGCTCAACCACTGAGCCACCCAGGTGCCCCCAATGAATAAGAACTAAAGGAAAATCTTATTTTCGCATACAACATAAATAAATGTCTGTACCTGAGTCCTGTACACTTGACCCGTATAAGCCGAACTGATACCACCATCTTAATTTCCTGTTAAATCACACATTTTGCTCGGGGCTTGGTTTTTGTCACAGGAACTGCCAAAATCTCAGCTTTGCAAAAATACAACATCATCAAAAGGAAAATAAAAATCTAATGTTGGAACTGTGAACTATCTCAGGCTAGCAGTTTGCATGGTATTCAGCACATATTGAGTAGGGGAATACTTCGGAATTCTTAAATATTTCATAGTGGTTCTGTGAGTTTCTTATGATGCTCAGGGCACCTTAGTGCAGTATAGAATCCATGAGACTGTACTTTATAGGCTGGTCTTCAAAGCCTATTATTCATGTTTGAGTTGCCCTCTCTCATTCTGGAAGAGAATTTTCTGGAATTGACATTTTTATTTAGGTACTTCCAATTGTAGCTGAGGAAAAAGAGAGTCATACAGATTTGTCACTAAAAATTTGAATTTAGCATAAATTTCTGACTCTCTTCTCCGATTAAGAGAGAAGAAGTAATAATATTGACCTACATGTGTTATTAAACTCCTATCTGACATTAATAGATTTAAAACCATGGGCAGTCATTGCCTCTGTGGCCTTAAATTTCCTTATGGATAAAATGAGGGTATTGAGCTAGGTAGTATCTGACTAAAGTTCCAAACTAAAAATTTTTTGTTTCCATGGCACTAAGTAGTAGATTTCTTTGGCTCTGTTTCATCAGCACAAAGTACCTTGCTAGCTAGCATTCTGTGGATATTGGCATTTACTAGTAATTAAAATCACACACACGAAGCTGATTTGTATTATCATATCTTATTTCTAGATATGCTTGTTTTCAATTATTTTCCTTTCTTTGCAATTTCTTTGATTGAAATTAAATCACAGGCAGCAGATTTTTTTTCGTTCTTTTTTTATCTTCTGAACTGCTATACACACAAAAATCTATCAAAATCTTCAATAATGGAAAAGTCAGCAGTTTGGAACTATGATTTTCTTTCACAGTAAGTTATGTAGGTCAAATTTCTTTTAGAGAGAAAGGATTTCAGCATCTAGTGTTAATTTATATGTGAATATACCATCAGACATAATTTAGTCATCAACATTTTGGTTCTTTTTGGACTATATTTTCCTTGGAATACTAAAAAGGAACAAATGAGAAATGGAATCTCTATTTCCTCAAACAAAGGAAGAGAAATAAGAGTGGATATCTCCAAGAAGGCTGAGTTATAACACATCATTATCTAACCCAACCAAAATTAGAAGAAGAAAGTTTAACTTATATATTCATGAGTGTCTGTTACCCATTGAAAAATGTTATGAATTTTGGAAATTTGTTAAAACCTGTTGATAATTAAGAATGAGAAACATGTTCAAAAGGGAAATTTGCACATATAAGTTAAGTATTCTTAAAAATATGCCTTGGGTTTTCCAAACATTATCAGGTAGTGGGTAAAAAGAAGTCTATATTAACAAAAGTAATTCAAATGGTTCTGACTTTCTTTAAAATCTCACCTAGTATTGTGTAAAAGTCATCAAGAGCATCTCAATGACATAAAGCACTTTTATCATCCTTATTAACTTCTATTTTCTCCCTTTTTAATCTTTTAGAAGCTTCTTTGATGTTGTTCCTAACTGTTGAAAAAATTGTTGGTGCTCTGTGAAGTCTACTGTGACAAATGGCAATGAGGAGTTTGGCATTGGTTAAAATGCCAGAGAGGCACCATCTCCAATTTTTAAATATCTGGCTATTAAATTCAATTTTGAGCTCAAGATTTTAAAAAATCTATGGGGCATCTTTGGCTAGATCTTACATATGTTCTTCCAGTGAAGCAAATTGAAATTCAATAAATTTCCCATCTGATCTGCTTGGCCCCTCTACTTCCCATTGTAGCTACTGGCATCATCATGCCTCCAATAATTTAATTTAGAAAATATGAAGCCATTTTCAAGTCCAACTTTTTCATCAACTTTTATGTTCAACAGGATTTCTCTCTGTGGTTTCTATGGAATCTCTCTGCTACTCTTGGGAATATTCTTTCCTATGGTGCTAATCTCATTAGCTGTCTTCATACTCTTCTCTTTCTTGCATTGATTTTAATCAATATACTAACTCCACAATTTTCTTTCTATAATTGAAATATGTTACTTGTTGTCTAAAAAAACAAAACAACTCACAACCAGAAACCCTTTAAACTCCCTTTGTACTTAATTCTCAATACAATCGGATCTTCATAGTATTTTTCTAGACTTATTTCCTGAGATCTCCCTCTCACAACCTAGGCTTTCTAGTTATGCACAAATTCACCATTCATCATATTTGTCTGACAATCCCTTTGCCCGAACACAAAATTCTCATATCTCAGCCTGAAATGCTAAAAACTCTTCCTTGCCACCTTAAATTCTTTGTTCAAATTTAGCTCAGTTTTTTTTTTTTTCCTTTTTAAGGCTCAATGTTTATGGAATGTTATTGGGTATTACCCAATACCAATATCAAATATGTTTAATTGCTTTCAAGTTGCTTTAGCATCTAATCTTTAGTTTCATTATGTTAGAGTCTGATATATCATAGTGACCATCTCTCCTATAAGGTTGTGAGTTCCCCAGACAAAGGACTCACAGCACCTTCATCTTTGTACTAACAGTTTTGCATGAGATACATGCAGAATAAATAGTTGTTACCCTGAAATATATTGTAATTTGAGAAAACAGAATTATTACAAGGACTGAGTGATTTGGTCAAGCTCAGAATGGAAGAAATAAATTCCCCAGTTCCCCATATCACAGTGCCTCTGATATCAGCAGCAAAGATGCCACTGCCATTTTAAGAAACCACCAAATCTGGAAGCTGCAGGCTATAGAACTTCACTGTCTTTGATCCAATGGGGAATGCTGCCCATACCATTGCAGGGAGTCATGTAATTGGGATCCTTGATGCTTCTGCTATAAACCTTATCACCAAAATGGATGCATCATATTCAGCGTCTCTTGCCACATAACTCAGTTCCAAATCTAAGACACAAAATGCATTTGGCAGAAACTAAATTACAACAGAACTCTAGATATGAGGGAACTGGGAAATAGAATTTTTCATTTTTCCAACCTCTGTAGTACAAGATAGCACAGTAAAGAGTATCTGAAGCTAAGGTTGCATGCCAATGCTTGGTACCTAAAAGTCGTCCCCTAGAAGTACTTGCATCCTATATACTGTTCATCCTAAATCTAAGTTTCAAAAGAAGAACAACTGGAACTACAATGTGATCCTGGCTAACATGATGCAACTTTCCCTTTATAAATGAAAATTACTCCTATCAAGCTCTGTTCCCATCTCTATGTGATCAGTTCTTTTTTAGAGAAATCTTAATATCTTAATATCTTGTAAGCCAAGGATACAAGTATAAAGTTAACCACTACCCGCACTGAATATAAAATTATGGGACAAAGGAAGCTATGGAGGAAAGTGCAGCTAATATAAAAAATATACCCCACAGAACAAGGAAGAAAATGTGGTTATCTACTGAAGACCTCATTCATCCAGCTGATAGTGATGCCATGGTTATTTATAATCTTACTCCTCCTCTTTCAAGTCCATGTTTCCTTTGCTTCTCATCCAGAGCCTCACATGATTCTTGACTTGGATGGATGACTCAGGCATTCATACCTGGAGGGTGTGAGCTCTCAGAAGGCCTCTCTATGGTGAGGTCTACAGTTTTTCCATTAACTTTTTAGCAGAAGATATGACAGTTCTGTCAGAAACACCAGATGATTCACTGGGTTCCAAATCTTTTCTATGTGCAACAGCCACCCTCTTTCCCATGATTAATGAGGATTGATCACCATAGCCCACACAGTAACCTTCTTTCGTGTATGTTGATTAAATGTCATGAGACTATAGAATGCCTGGGTGGCAGGCTTAATTCCGAGTCTAGTAGAGGTATCATTATGTTCCCTTGTGGAAGAATTTCTTCCTCGGGGACTAAAATCCTTAAACTTGGAGAGGCCAAGATCACAGGGATTGGAAGCAACATTTTGTAAATGGGTCATAAAGTGGAATAGGGAGGGATGCAACTCCTCTTCTCAGAGTTGCTTCCCAGATCCGTGTGTTTGAGCTGTGGCAAAAAAAAAGCACAATTACACCAGTTGTTGGTTAAGAAAATTATCATACGTCACCAATTCTTATAAGGTTATTTTTCAGTTGATACCATTACAGAGTAGTAAATATGGTCTTCCATTCTTTTGTAAGGCTCACTGTCTCTGGATGATGGAGCACGTGGGAGGACTATTGAATCGTGGCATAAATATGCCCTTGCTCTACTTTGTTTGCTATAAAGTGATATTCTTGGTCACAAATATGGTCTTCTTAGAGTGATGAAGGCATTCAGCAAGTTTATGGATATTGTTTGCAGAATCATTGTGGTCAGGGAAGACAAATTTGTATGCAGAAGAAATATGTATTCCAATGCTGGCAAATCGCTACTTATTCTATTATCAAAGGGGAGCAAGATAAAAACATTTTACCAGGTAGTAGGTGGTTTTCCCCAGTTATGGTGCCATATTAGAGGTTCAGCACTACTTTTTTTCTCTGCCAATAAACTGAGAAGTGAGGCTAGAAAATACAACATATATTCCAGGTATTTATGTGGCCAGTGAGAAACTAAGAATTTTACTACCGAGGAAGATGTCAGGATGCAACTTGTAGTCTCTGCCATGATACTTATGCAGCGATGCGGATGTAAATCTAGTCTCAGCTTAAATTCAAATTATTTTAACAATAGATATAAGTGAAATTTATAAAGCATTATAAATTAAATGCTTATGTAACTTTATGGAGCAATGGTGTTAGGTCATTTCACACACTATCTCACTGGATTTCCCAAGTAGTCATAAGGCTAGTTTTAACACAGGCATCTAAATATTTGTTTTAATATAATCATTGAATATGGACATTTAAAAAGCTAAGGGATTTTAAAGATTTTGCCAATAATCAGAGGGTTGAAACTAGAAGACAAGCTCAGTGCTTTTCAAATTCTACCACTATTTCTTAAGCAGAGATACTGTTTAACTTATTATGTGGTTTGATGGAGTAGCTAAAATATATTTACAGTATTTACAATGTACCAGGCACTAGGTTAGCATATTGGACAGTTTCCCATTTAATCCTCTTATTGACCACGCAAAATACATATGTTATCTCCATTTTGTAGTTGATAAAATTGAGGCTTAAAGAGTTTAAACAATTTACCCAAGATCATAGAGCTAATAAGCAGGATTCAGCCCAAGGCCATAAGACATCAAGGCACATACTGCTAAAAACACACAATGCTGTCTTTGGAAGTAAAATTAGATGAGAACCAGGTTAACAGCTTAGACACTAGCATAATTTGTTTTAAGACTTAAGAAAATGTAGATCAAGGGAGCTACCATAAAGAAATACCCATTTATTCATGAGAGTTGCATACACAGTATTAAAAATTATCTAAATAAAAATTCTGAATGTAATTTAGATCCTATAAAAATATTGAAGTATGAATGTCGATAAATTCCTTTTAAATCTAATTTATTATGGAAAATGAGCATAGCACACAAGTATTGTCACCCTAAAGATGTAGTTATTCAACTTTATATAAATATATCTTCATAAAAGTCTTCTTTTTACGAGTCATTTTATGACCTAAATTATGCCCCATAAATAATTGATTATGGACATTTAAATCAGACATTTGTGTTGAGAATTATAATTTTTAAGAATAATTCAACATTGATATGAAATGAAAGTTTAAATATTCTGATATATTTTAAGAGTTTTTAAGTTAAGAAAATCTTCAAGTATCTTACTGTGCTCTAAATGTAGAAAAGATTCATGTACAATACAGATCAGTGCAAATACTTTATCCAAAAGGGGGAAAAAAAAGCAGCACTCTGAGAATAGTAAAATGCTTAGTTTCCATGGAATGTGTTTGACAGTAAGATTTTTAAAAGATCTAAGAGGCTGACCTTTCTCCCCCCCAAACTAAGTAGACTTTTTAAAAATGAGCACATCTGGTTTATGTTCCTAAACCTCTGGCCTTTAAAAGCTTTGTTCCCAATTCACACAAAATACCATTCAGGATTGCTTGACATAGTGACCCTTCCCTGTAGGTGGTTAGGTGAATAAAGTGATTAAATAGAATCAGGAATTCAATATATATATATATATATATATATATATATATATATATATATATCTCAAGTTAACATTTGCATCCTGAAATGATTAGTAAACAGTTGCTGCTCATGAGCATATCTTAAACAATTTTACTTTTTTGAAGTTCTAATTATAAAATACTGTTTTTCAAGAAGCAAATTTGTCTTTTATGTAAATAGTTATGCTGGAAGTATTATCTGGTAATTTAGAACAAAACCCATAGTGTTAAAAACGGAAGGTTTTTTTGTTTTATTTCAAAGCTCCAGTGCTGTAACTAGGGGGAAAAAAAAAAAGCCACGGAAAGGGTAGTCAGGTTGGATCCATAAATCCAGATGGCCATTCAACATTTAACAAACTCTTTGGTACTCAATTGAGTTAAACATTAAATGGTGCATTGGCAAGGACGATTTCATTTCTATGAGGCCCACTAATAAAATGCTCAGAGTTATTTGTGTAGAGTGTAATTCCTTGTGACTTTGCCTTCCATTTGCCTTGAGGACATACCAGTTTAAAAGTGTTCAGCACAGTACACCATGCATAACAGGTAATCTGCCTAATTAAGTCCTATAAGGATGTTCTAAGTAAAACGCTGAAGAGCTCCCATAACCTCTGCTTCACCCTCCCCATGCACCAGAGCTTCTGAGATTGAGAAACCCCAGCCCTTAACTCAAGTGTTTACACTTGAAGCTCAAATTCTACTTTGCCAGAATGGCTCATTTCACATTTTACAAATCTGTTTTCTCATTTGTAGGCAGAAAGAATCTGTCAATTTTTTATATTATAATTCGTAACTTGCTCTGATAGTGAATGATCTAACATATAACTGCAATTCATATTGCAAAAATCACACTGTGACTGGGACTGCTATATTCAGAGACCTAATAAGATTTACATCCATATTTTGAGTGCATTCATTTGGTATATTTCAATGAATTATTAATTATGACCAACAATAAAATATTATTTTGCTCAGATGCACAGCAATAGGAAGGATGCCCAAGAGAAATTTATCTGACAGCTCAAAACAGAATGGCCAAAATCCACTCATAGGTTACTCATCCAACGCAGCATGAAGCATATTCGCCCATCAAATGCACTCAGTGAATGTTTTTCTCAACTTGTCAGTGTTTTGTCAAGAGAATAAAAGTCAAACTTTACAATTCAAATAAGAAACCTCGATTTAATGATTAAAAATAAAATATGATAGGTGAATAATAAGCTGCTTGGAAAGCTCAATTATACTAGAAATTGATAACAATGATTTTTATTCAACTAACATCATTATAGCTAGAATCGGTATGGTACATAATCAAACTGTGTGTTGTATACTATTTAATCTACTTCTATTGACACAAAATACTCCCTTTTATCACACTACCTTATAACCATCCTTTCCATCCTACTCAGTAGAATCCTAGAAGAGACACGTCATGTTAATCACTGACTCTTATTTCCTTTTACTGCACACATTGGACTGATTGCCAAATCAGTACTACTTATTTATTCTACATACATCTTTTAAGTTTGTTCCTTCTTTATTTATCCTTAGGTAGACTGCTTCAAACTGGGCTTTGGGCAGCATTTTTACCCCCTCAACTGTACAGAGAGCTCAGTCATCAATCCTCCAGTCTTACCTGGCAGCTGTCTTAGAGATATTGTAGATGTGTCAACTAGCGTACCAGCTGGTTACTGATAGAGATCCTTGAGCCACCTCAGTTAAGACATCAGTGTCACAGACTAGTCACTAGTTTCCCAGGCCCAGAAAGAAATTAATTGTAAGCTCCTAGAGACAACGAGCCTCATGAATTGCTCATGTTAGTCGGCTAAACATACACATACCTAATTTTATATCCAAATAATTGGAGGCAGGCTTTGTAGTCCGGAACTAGATTTGATGCCTTGTTAGATGAGGACTTTGGGGAAAGTTCTTTAATTCCTGTGCCTCAGTTTCCTTATGTGAAATAGTAACACAATATAGGCCCATTTGGAAGATTGAAAAAATATTGTGTTATGTTTACAATGCCAGGCACATAAACAAAGCGCTAGCACAGACTAGTTAATATAATTGGATTAAACCTTATAGTCCTAAAATCAACCTTTGGTGTCAAAATTATTCTTTTTCGTCATTACTTCAACTATATCTGCCATTATTCCTTCTTTAAATTTCCATAAACCACTCACGATCTTCAAGCCTCTACTTCAGAACAGGTAAATTGGACTTTTTTACATATCTCCAACTGCAGCCCTTAATTTTATCCTCCCCTCCATTTCAATAATCTTTTATAAAAGCTTTAAACAGAGATCAGAGACTACCAGTTAACACAGGGATTTTTTCTCCTTTTTTTTTCTATCTAAATATTTTTTGGAATTATTTGCTATTTTAAAAGAAAATGAGTTTTCACATAAAAATCTGGACTTTGTCTTCTCTTAAAATATCTAAAGTTAGGTATTATTAGGCTCATGTTAGCTCATAGCAAAACCAGTTGGGCCAGGATAATGGCTTCCTTCTTTTAGCAGGTTATCCATCATAAATCAACCTGCTTCCCACATATCTGTTACCTGTGTGTTCCTTAAAGGCATTTAACCTTGTGTTCTCTGCCTCAGAATCTTGTCCTATGGCTAAATTATGAGTCTAAAATACTTGCATGTTATGTTTTAATTTTCTGTTTTCTTCCTTATTTTGAAAAGATATTTGGGCATCACTTAATTTAGTCTTGTCTAGGCATGAATCTTTCACAACTACCTTGTCTTAACTTCCCATTCAGTATTTTATTTTAGCCTCTATGTTTCTAATATATATATATATATATATATATATATATATATATATATATATATAGCTAAAATTCAATTAAAATCAACAGACATTAAGTGCCAACTATGAAATATACAACTATTATGACTTTACAAAAGGTGATACAATGTAAAGAAAAACAAATGCAGCACAAGGCTTAATAGGGGAGAGAAGCAAATAAAATTCTAATACAAGGCTAAGTATAATGTGATATAATAGTGTTGCAAATAAAAACACTAGAAGCACAGAGGAAAATCCTCATGGTAACATGAAAGAAGGTACCTGGAGACAGTGACATTTGAGCCAGACCTTGAAAAGCAGCATTGATTTAAAGAAGGGGAAACAAAGGTGCAGGGCAAGAGGAATGACAGCATAAATGCAGGGAAAAGCACACATGTAAGACGTGATTGCTATTTTGGAGATTAAGGTGCGATGAGGAAGCAGGTAGAGTGGAAGATAACTATATTAACACTATTGCAACAAAAATTGGCATTCGCTTGACTCCTAAGCCAAAGAATTAGGACTATGTTTTTAAGGTAATTGGCAACTTTAACTTTGTTAAAGTCTTTAAACAAAATAGTCATATCATGTGAGTTTCATTCTAGTGTAGCAGAATAAGATCCAGTAAGATCCCACAAGCATAAGGTATCAACGAGCAGAATGAAGGTAAATGAATGATCTCCAATAACATTTTCCACTGATTTAGGAATAAACCTATACCACCATTATTGACAGATGGGCATGGCTCTATAGCTATGAGGGACCAAAAAAGGTAAAAACTTTGGAATGTTGGAGATGGGCATAATATGGAAGGTCAGCTTCTGTGTTTTTGTTCTGTCGTTGGCAAGATTAATAATGAGAATCTATTTTCGTGTTCATTCTGGACATAAGTGCACCATGGCCTAGTTCCAGATTAAATGCCAGTCATCCAGTGCTACATAAGAGCAGCTGTGGCTCCTCAGCAAACCCTTTCCCTAACTGATCGTTTGTCTTCTATTTTTATTTTTAATTATCTGACTTCCAATTCATCCTGTTTACAGAAACTTTTAAAACGCTGTGATAATATATTAATGTGTATTTTTTATTATGTTAAAACCATCTCCGTTTTCAAGATCACAGAAAATATTATTATTCATACATTTTTATCTCTCTGGGATTAAAATTTGCAGGATCAACGTTACTAATGAATATTCCACTAAAAATAAACAGACTTCTTTTACTTTCAAGGTTACTATAAGAGGTGTTTTCCAACTTGCTGTGAACAAATAATACTTGCACAACTGGGCTTTGTTGCCTTTTTCTTCTAAGTGAAAGAGACGAAAGAAAAAAGCTAGGAAGTGAGATTTTCTAAAAGTAGTTTGTATGTATGGCTCTCGATGTCTTTATTATCCTTGACTTACATTTTTTTACTTCTAATATCACATTGTAAAACAATTTTGATTTTTGATGTTACTTAATAATCACATACCCTTGATTATGTTTGTTTAATGTTATCCTTATAATCCATGTGTTAGTTCTGCATTATATGTGCGATTATTTCATAATAAATTTTTATGATTGAGATCTTGAAGAGATTCACCTTTTAGAAAAAGGAGATGATAATTCCTTTATAATTCAAAATATTGAGAATTTTGTCTTTTCATTCTAATCCCCACCATTGACCAGTTACAGTTAACATAAACTTGTCCACAGGAAAATTTACAGCATAGTTACAAAAAAACTATTGTAATTATGGAAAAAAAAAGTTAATTAGTATATTTTCATTAGAAATCAGGATATATCAATAATCAGTATAACTCAATAATTATTCACCTGTGCGGGACTCCTGAAAGGCACAGTTGTCCTATGTTATATCAATACTCCATAAAACATATGCTGCGCAGGAGACAAAGAAATTCTATCTAGAAAGTAATCATTGTTCTTTATCAAGATATGCAGACAAGGGCACCTGGAAGGCTTAGTCAGTTAAGTGTTTGCCTTTGGCTCAGGTCATGATCCCAGGATCCTGGGATCCAGCCCTGAGTCACACTCCCTTCTCAGCAGGGAACCTGCTTCTCCCTCTCCTGTCTGCTAGTGTTCTCTCTTATTATCTCTGTTGCTATCTCTGTCTCTTTCTCTCAAATAAATTATTAAAAAAAAAAAAAGAAATGTGGACACTTTTGGGTCATCTAGTTTATAGTCCTTATCTCTTACCTTATTCCTTCATCTTGGCACATGAGTTTTTGTTATCTGCTCAACTGATATGTGCTGTCTTTGACTTGTAATTTGTAGCAAGGCACCCTCATTGTTTAACATATATCCCCTTAATATCACACTCTTTTAAATATCACAAACATTTAGATCTAGATCTTTACTAGAATATTAGCTTCAGGAATGAGAGTCATGATCTCTCTTAGTCACTACTGTAGCTTCAGCATTTTAATTGGCTTTCTTTGATACCACCCAAGCAAAAGAAGTGGTTGAGTTGCCTCATTTTTACACGTGTGTGTAAAATTCCAGGTTCCTCAGTCATCTTCCAAAGAAACCTGAGACTTTTCATGATGCCACACTGGAAGAGGGATTGGAAGAGGGATTGGAGTGCATGAGGAGGGTGGAAGCTCGTCCCTCAGCCTTTGCTGTCATGGGTGAGGGTGGGGCACTATTTTTTCTGCAGTGTTTGAATGGAATAAAGTGGTCTAAATTATTATCTTCTTAGGCTGCCTATTTACTAGTCATTTGGTTAGAGAGAATATACTTTCATTGTTGCTAGTTTTTTGTTTGTTTTTTATCTTCGCTCTGGTGTGGCTACGTTGCTAACCTCTTCTGCTCTATGTCTGGGATGTATGAAGTGAGAAGAAAACAGAACAAACTTACCACCATATTGTTCCTTTGGGTCCCAAAGTCCCGATCTAGTCTTCTACCTTTTATGTACCTTTCAGAATCTTCTTACATTTGTTTTATGTAATGCCCAGAGCTTATAGTTGTACTTAGGAGGAGGAATAGAAAAAAATATAGCTACTTTATTTTTCAAACACTTGGGAACTAAAGAATATACTTTTAAACAAACCATAGGACAAAGAGGAAATTTTGAAGATAAAAAATATGTTAAGACAGAAATCATCACTGAGAATTAAAAAGTGAATATGGAACGAAAAGAGATATAATAATTTATCCTTTAAAGAACATTTCCATTGTCTCCTGGATAGCACAATAGATTAGCTATTGATGATTTTTTTTTGTCTGTTTTAGTATGCTTTTTTGTTTAAGGGAAATATACTCTTGGAAGTGTTTTAGGCTCCATGTTAAATAGAACTTGAAAGTATATATATGTACATATTATGTGTGTGTGTGTGTGTGTGTGTGTGTGTATCACTTGGTAATATTGAAGGCCCAGAATTCATTCAGTGTTCTGAATGTCTACACATTGAAAGATTAATATACAATTAATACTGAATTTGTGTATTAATCAAAGATACCTAAAATATAATTCTTTTATACCCCTAGAACTTTTAGGCAAGAAATTTTAAATTAAAATTTTACTTTTGCCTTATATGTTTCATGTTTTATTTTTTGCCTTAAAGTTAATTCAGGAGTTCTAAGTCCCTTCTGTAATACATAATTATTGAAAAAAAGGAATTTCTTTCTCAGTTATTATACCTTTGTGTTTTTTTTCCTATAGATTCATGTACTACAAAGTAGTCTATTATACTTTAGGTTTCAGAAATGTACTGAGCTGCTTTGGAGGAAAACTGCTTTGCCCAAAATTCTGCAGCACTGCAGCAAATCTAGATAGCTCTTTATATACTTTCTGTACCAAATCATTCTTTCCCCAGCCATTACTTTTTGGACTAAGAATAGAAATTGATTGGCTGAAATAGGGAATTTGATGGTTTGTGACTTCTAAACTAGCAGGAGATAAGGTTTAATTGCTTGAGAATATAATTTTCTGGATAATATAGTAACAGAAAATTGTCAATATATTAAGCTGCTATTGGATTTCTAGAACTATCACTGTGCCCTGATGGCAATATTCACTATTCAACTTACTCTAGTAAAGTCTACACCCCAGAGCTGATGGTCAGGAAAGGACAATGACTGTCTGGATCACTGCAATCCTGGGACCTAAGAAAGAAAAGCCTCTGCCTATAGATTCTTCCATTCAACTATATTGACCTGTCCAGAGCCAGCCATTGGGAAAAGACTTGCTATAAATATCTCCATAGTTGTCAAGTACATATGTTTGGATTTAGAGATTGATGTAAAATACAGAGAGCCATGCTTTCTATCCCCTTGTTAACTATATCTGTCTTTCCTCTTAGCACTTCTCTTGAGAGGGTCAGTACTACCTCTGGGTCACCTACAGTGCTGCTTACTTCCTGAATTTGGCTTATCCAAGTAGAAACATGACATCAAATAGAAGGGATAGATAAATGTCCGGGGTCATCTTGTTTGGCCCTTATAATTTTGCTACTTGCTTGTGCTAACCCTAAAGCTCCTTGACTTTATTTTCAAATACAGGCATATCATATCTACTGTTTATGTAAATAAGCAGGTTTTTAGTTTCTATTATATTTTATGGAGACAGATGAAGTGAAATTGACCAATTTTTATCTTTCATTGTCTTTGTGCTGTTGGTTTATTTCAGTTTTACACCTGTTTTTCTTCAAAAAGTCACAGATTCTTCTACTGCTATTTATGTGTCAACATACTAATATATTTTACTATCAACTTTATTACCTATCAGTAGGATTAAGGAGTTCATATAATGCAAATAAAAGCTCTGTGTATGTTATGAAAGGTAAATAGAAGACCACTTGCTTAACTCTCCTTTCCAACCGGATATCCTATGAAAAGCTCCTGATATTAGGAAATTCCAAAGATCTTTGCAATAAAACCTCATTACTTGAGGTAATCTAAGTGAGCCCTTTGTTTCTTGCATCCAAAAATGATTAACACATGCAATTCTTCATTCTATAAAGATATGCCTATCCTTTCCTATTAGGATTTACTAGTATCTCAAAGAAACCAGCAGACTTTCTATAAAAGATTTTAGTAGCAAAGTTCTTCCTTTAATTGTTAATGGTACCACCACTTTGCAAGTGTAACCCTAATGTCTATCTATAGAATTTATAGTACAATAATTCACGTTGTTTCAACTGAATTATATAATCAAAACTTTTTAATGTAATCTATTTTTAAAACTTCCCAAGTATTTATTATCTATTGGATGATATTTGGGAATATTAATTTATGTTTTGATCTTCTATCTGCATTTTCTTTGGCCCCTCTCTCTACTAAGGTAGTTGGCTTTGTGCTTCATTGCTTCAGAATGAGTATGTAGAGACATTGAAAGCAGTGGTCACCTAGAAAATGTCCTGAAATTTGTTTTCTAATAATCTCAGTATAAGGAAAAAGATAAATAAAGTCTGACAGAAAAATAGGTCTTAGAGAAGTAGGAATGAGAAAAAGCCATAAGGCTTAAGAGACTCTCTTAGCTCTTGAGAGGAGAGAGATATATAGGTTCTGGAATGGTTAGAACTGGGGCCCTATTTTCTGACAGTGTCCTAGTAGAGACAGCAAGACCTCAGATAGATTAAGCTCCAGAAAGTATCTCGGATATAAGAACAAGGGCATCAACAACTCTCTGTCACATATGATTGTCATATACCAACAGACACCACATAAAATCAACATATCTCCCAGACCTGATGGTCAAGCACAAATAGGTAAATCCCATCCAGCTACATGGACCCAGAGCAGGAACCTTGAACATGATGTCAACGTGATGATTGGATAGAAGTTCCAACAGTGACTAAGTTTAAGTTTGTTTTAATTTAATGGGATGTAGATTAGATAACAGAACTCTAAGTTAATTTAGAAAATAAAATGTATTTTCCATATATCTTAGTGTTTACTGAGAGTTTTATGTTTTATGAAAATTATCAGAAATCATTTGCATCGTACCATAAAGTATCACTCTACTTTAAAATATATTATACTACTTAGCTTTTTTGATATATAAGTTAATCTTATTTATCAATGAGGATAGTAGGAAGTATTTAAAACCATATTCATATATTGTCTTTTATCTCTGTTCACAGGGATATCACCATGTTAAAGATGACAAAAATATCTTAAGTCAAGAGTACTGTTTTGTTACACAGTATATGCTAGCTCAAAACCCAGAATTAAGGCCTAAAGACAAGAATTAATTTTAGAAACGTGAGATCTTCAGAAAGACCTCATGATACTTAGAATGTCTAAAGATTTCAAGGAGCATCTGAGATTCTATGGTCTTTCCTAGACTTCAAAGGTTCAACAGTTTATAGTCTCCTGTATTTCTTTCCTCTCATGAGACCGAATGCTTTAGAGAAATGACCTTCTAAAGCAGTAAATTGAGATCTAACTACTAATTACTAATTGTTATTGCAATTCTTGACCTGATCTCCAGAGCTAGAAATCAAATCCGTGTCTCTGGAGTGTAACCAGATCTAATAGGCAGCTTCTGAGTTGACACAGAGAAAATGTATCAGCAAATGAGTGACTTCCAAAGTGTTACCTTAATGAACGGCATGTGATGTAAGCTCAAACTAGGTGAATGTACCCTCCTTTTCACTGATAGTAGTTAAGTACAAACTTTCTCTATTCCCTTATTTAGAGTGAAGAAGCATATTAGTGAAAAAAGTATAAGAAAGTTCCCTATTGGTACATTTTTAATAGCTTCAAGCTGTTAACAGTTACATTGTCCCTAGGTATGGGGTGGCACATGTTATGGTTAACTGATTAGCACAGAGACTCTTTTGACATACAGACATTTTTCTGTTACTGGTATCAGCCATGAAAATGTATTTCCAAGCAATTAAGCCTTAACTCCTGCTGGTTTGGAAGCCATGAACCTTCAAATTCCCATTCAAATTATTCAACACCTACCACTGGTGGAAAAAAAATACAACTTCATTAGTAAAAGCCACAAAGAAATCTATTGATAAGTTTCTAAAGTTTCTTCAAAATAGGAAAAATGCAAAAGCGTTCAGATTGTAAATTAGCCACACAACTCCAAAATGACCTCACTTTCTCTTTTTCATAACTGCAAGGATTTACTTTATGAGGTTTTAGGTTTAACAGCATACTTCAAGAAGAATGTGGACACCAAAATAAATACATGAAAGGTTGTGTGTAAGGAAGCAGGGAGAAAACCAGGTGAAGGAAGTAGGATCATTTCAAAACCATGTAGTTTCAACTTTTCTCAAAGTTCTATATGAACTAGATATTTATTTGGCAATTCTAAAATTAGAACAATAGGATATTGGAATTTGCCAAGTGATTCTCATTATGTTTATGGACAACTTATTCTTCCCTTTCGCATTTTCCCAGAAATGAGGAGATGTTGACATAGGAATTTGTTTTCTTCTCTCCAAAGAGAATTACTCTCCAAGAGAGTAATGTGAGGTGGGAATGGCAAGGAGCTCTTGTCAGTAACAATTTTGCTTAGTATCAAGGGATATTATAAGGATATATTTTTATTCTAGAGTATTATATTATCATTTTCAGGGCCTTAAAAATCAATTTGTTCCAATATTACATAGGCAGATTTCCTTCTACCAAGGTAGCATTATATTTTGAAAACATATGTGATAATGTTATATGAACTAGATTTTACATCATATTAGTGAGAACGAGAGTATGTAACTTTACCAAATTATTGATAGTGAAATGCTATACAGTGGTTACCATTATATTTTCTTTTTATATTATGCTCCTTGATGGTAGGTTGATATTTTTGTTTCATAAATAAATCTAAAAAGTTCTATTTTTAAAGAAAGTTAAATCATTATAATGTAAGACTCTGCATAGATAGATGACTTTTTTTATGCTTTAAAAACTGCCGTAGAGTTGCTAGATGATCTAGGGTCATTGTGCTAAACATTCTCTCATTTAAATTTTAAATTTGGACTTTGAGTTGTTAGCTTTTCATTCTCACAATAATGGCAGGTTATCACGTTTTTAGCTCTTCAGACAGAAGTTATTATAGATACATTACCAAATTATCTTGATAACTTCCTGGGTAAATCTTTCAAGGGTGAGAAAGGAGAAGGAGTCACATAGAACATCTCTGACAAAGCTACACCACTGGAATAAATCTCTACTGTAAGTGTATTTTCTCAGTCAACTACCAGGAATTATGTTTATGACAACAGCATGGAAATGACCTTCACTAGTGAGTTAACTGATGTTTATCAGGGTTGATTATAGCAGATTTAGAAAGGAGCAAAATTTTTTTCATCTATTGCCACTTTAACCATTATTGCTTTTATCCATGGCCTTTTAAATGTTTTGTAAGGCTCTTTATTAAAAACTACCAAAGGTCCTCTGTAGAACTAAAAAATAACAAAGTAGTGATGATTCCTCTTCAGAAACTTAGTGTATCATCAGGGAGATAAAACAAGCATTTTAAGTAACAACCCACCAAAGAGTAAAATATGTCAAATTAGTAGGGACAGTACAGACTTAAGAGAGAGACTTCATTTACATATTAGTTGTTGGAGTAAAGCTTCCTAGAGGAAGTGGGATTTAAACTGAGCATTGGATGATGGTTGGAATTGTCCCTGGGCATGACTAATTCTAAGTATCTGTGGGGAAGGTAGTAAGGGGCAGGACAATTATTCAAGATTCTTTTTTTTTTTTTTTTCTTACAAACAAAATAGAATATTTGATTATTTTGAGCCTGGAGAGTGACATGACAAATATTTCTGCTCCACAGTTTTAATATTCCAGGGGAGAAGTTTCAAGGGGAGATGGTGGAAGTAGAAAAGTCTATGAGAGTACTCTAGGTATGGGATGATAAGGCTCTGAATGAGCATGATAGCAGAGAGAATGGAAAAAGATACCCAGAAGGGTCCTTATCTCAGAAGAGTATATATAAAACTTCGTTGTTGATCATATAGATAAGTTAGAGAAACTAGTAGACTTGTTTCTTTGCAACTGAGAGAACAATAATACCCTCAGAGACATTGTATATGATAGGATATTATGTTAAAACTGAGGTTCCAACTAAGTGCAAATGTGCAATAGATGATATGTACAACATCATCAATGAGTCTTATACACGTAATGATAAAGGGAGGAAGTCAGACACAAAAGAGTACGTACTGTATTACTCCATTTACAGGAAGTTCAAAAGTAGCCAAAACTAAGATGTCGAGAAAAAAGTCAGAATACGTGTCTTAATCTTGGTGGGTACTGACTGAAAGGAGCAACAAGGAACCTTCTGAGGTGCTGAGAATGGACATTTTCATCTGGTTGTAACTATGTGGGTATTATACATCTACGTAAAAATTTATCAAGCTGTACCTTGGAGTTTTGTGCATTTTAGTGGCTTAAGTATTCAGGCAAAATATACAGAGAAAATGTATGTCAGGAACTTAATGCAAATATTATTTTCTGAAATTTTGTGATATTTGAAGTATTTGCTGTCATTTACTTTTAAAATTTTACAATTTGGAATTTTTTTCTCACTTATACTACATACTCGCTTTTGAATCTCAATTAAGATTAAGGATATATATATATATATATCCTCAATTAAGGATATATAATGGATATAAAATTCCAAGGAAAGTGTCAAACCTTCACTTGCAGATATTCAAAGGAAATCTGTGAAAACCACTTCCATGACCCTTGGGCCCATCAGCTAAAGTAAGGAAAAAGAAAGGAAGGATAGATAGATGATAAAAACGCTTTTGAAAATATTTTTTTTATAAAGCTATTGCCATTCTTTGTCTATTCTTCACTCCAATTTTGTGGGACTGGGGTGGGGAGGCAGCTATCTCCTTTATGCAAACACAATTAGGTAATTGGCAAAGAAAATGAACAGACATTTCACCTAAGAGGTTATATATACAGTTAGCAGATAAGCACATGAAAAGATGCTCAACATCATTAGCCATGAAGTCAATGCAAATTAAAATCAAATGAGATTTTACTGCAAACGTATAAGAAAGAGGAAACAAAAGAAGAAAGCACCAAAGAATACCAAGAAAGAACAACCAAGGATACCAAGTAAGAAGAGGGTTGTGTAGCCATGTGAAGAAAGTGCATTAATGGCATTAACTGTAGAGAATGCTGCTGAGGGGTCAAGGTAAGAACTGAGAGTTGACCAGTGGATGTGACCTGCTTCTGCATCATGCTGCCCACCAATATCTCGGCACAGTACTATACACTGCAGCATTTAGAACTTCATAGAAACACAGGCTTATTGGGAGGTAAAAATTGTGGTGCTCCAATATGGTATTTTGATTTATAATGAGAATATAGGTTCCATCTTAGGTCCTATTCCTGGCAGAGTTCCTAAAACCTTTGGAATTCCCCAAGTGATGAGATTGATCAAGGTCTTTTGTTATGTTAATGAGGGGACTTCTGGAAGGCACCTAAAGATGTGGGCTGGTTGAGTGCTGAGGGGAAGGGGCTAGGGTTTGAGTTCCATTACTGAGGGCTACTGGTTTAGACAATGGTGCCAATGAAATGCCCCCTTCATTAAAAAACACAAAAGGATGAGTTTTGAGGGCTTCCAGTTTTGGTGAATACCTGGTGGATGTGCTGAGAGAGTGCATACCTGAAGAGAACATTGAAGCTCCAGGCCCTTTCCCCACAGCATGTTTCATATATCTCTTTCATTTGGCTATTCCTGAATGATGTCACTTTATAATAAACCAATAATCTAGTAAATTGAATGTTTCTATGGGTTTTGTGAGCTGTTTAAAGAAATTAATTGAATGCAAGGAGGGGGAGCATGGGAAGCTTCCACATTTAGACAACTGTCACAGATGACCACCTGGGCTTATGAGTATCTGATATACAGGGTGGAGGGATAAGTTTTTTTGTTTTGTTTTGTTTTGTTTTTTTGTTTGTTTGTTTGTTTGTTTTGAGGGATAAGTCTTATGGGACTGAGCCTGTAACCTATGGAATCAAATCTATATCTGTGTAGACAGGGTCAAAATTGAGTTGAATTGTAGGACCCCCAGCTGCTGTCCAAGAATTACTTGATGGTGTAGGGAAAGTACCTGCCAACACATTGGAATTAGGACCCAGAATTTTTACTTAGTATTCCTGGAAAGTGCAACCTAACAACTGGTTCTATGTGGGAGGAAAGTCCACTTAGTTTCTTGGTGTAGACCACTGCCATGACCTGTCTCAGGTTACAAAAATGATTTCATTGAACATGGAATCAGAAAGAAATCTGCATGGGCTCTAGCACACCAGCCCCAGCATACAATGTAGAAAGATGTGAAAACCTCAGTCATTGAGTATGCTATTAAAAATAGCATGTCAGTTTGAGCAAAAGTTCAAGGTAATGCTTTCCTATGGTCCTCTCAAGGAGTAGGTATATGTCAAAACTATTCACAAATATCCCAATTCATATGATAGATGTGATAGTAAACAATGCTCTGTTTCTTTCTCAAATTGTGATCAATTCATTTGCACAATGTTAATCTTAAAATGGTCAGTTATTTGCTAGCAAAAAAAAAAAAAAAGTTTTTTTTTGAGTTTATTTGGGAAGACCACAGAAGTACAATTTGGGACCTGCGAGCTATTGTAAAACCATAGGCAAGTCCAGAGAACAGTGGAGATGAATCCCAATTTATAGAGGAATGAGAGAGTTGGGAGTGGTTTTTATAAACAAATTAATTGGAGTAAACAAGAATACAAAGAGTGGCTTTTCATTTACTGAATTGTGGCAGTCTGTCTGTCTTTGGGTGAGTATTGTCAGGCAAGCTATTTCTTTCTCTTGCTAGGATTGTGCAGTATAGGTTTCTTCCTGTGGAGAGTTTAGAATGTGTCCCTGTTGGCATCTGCAATTGATGGCCAGTGAAAGGGTGTAAGAGCTCCCCTTTCTGGCCTCCTGACCTCCTGATTCCATTTTCTAAATTTTTATCCCAATATAATTAACATACAGTGTTAGATTACTTTCAGGTGTACGATATAGTGATTCAATAATTCTATACCTTACTCAGAGCTCATAATAATGAGTGTACTTTTAATCCCCTTCACCTAATTCATCCATCCTTCCACCCCCCCAACCCTAAAATTTCTTCTCTGTAGTTGGTTTGTTTGTCTCTTTTTTTCCCTTTGTTTTGTTTCTTAGATTCCACATATGAGTGAAATGGCGTAGTATTTGTCTTTCTCTGACTTATTCCACTTACCATTCTATCCTGTGGATCCATCCATGGTGTTGCAAATAATAAGATTTCATTATTTTTTATGGTTGAGTAGTATTCTACTATGTATATATACTACATCTTTTTTTTTTTTTTTACTACATCTTTTTTATCCATTCATCTACTGACGGATATGGGTGGTTCCATATTTTGGTGATTGTAAATAATGCAGCCATAAACATAGGCATGCATATATCTTTTTTGAATTAGTATTCCAATATTCTTTGGGTAAATACCCAGTAGTGGAATTACTGGATCATATGGTAATTCTACATTTAATTTTTTGAGGGACTTAGAGTTTTTTCCACAGTGGCTGTACCATTTTGCCATCACACCAATGGTGCAAAGACTTGTTTGTGTTTTGGATTTTAGCCTTTCTGACAGGTGTGAGGTGATATCTCATTGTAGTTTTGATTTGCATTTCTATGGTGATAGTGATGTTGAGGTCTTTTCACGTGCCTGTTGGCCACTTGTCTGTCTTCTTTGGAGAAATGTCTGTTCATGTCCTCTGCACATTTTTAAATTGGATTTCTTGTTTTTTGTTTTGTTTTGTTTTGTTTTGTTTTGTGTGTGTGTGTGTGTGTGTGTTGAGATGTATAACTTCTTTATATGTTTTGGATATTAACCAACCCTTTATCAAATATGTCATTTTTAAATATCTTCTCCCATTCAGTAGGTTGTCTTTTAGCTTTGGTAATTGTTTCCTTCTCCATGCAGAAGGTTTTTGTTTGTTTGTTTGTTTGTCTTTTTTTGTTTTGTTTTGTTTTGTTTTTTTTCAATCTTGATGCACTCCCAGTAGTTTACTTTTGTTTTTATTTCCCTTCCCTGAGGAGACATACCTAGAAAAATACTGCTATGGTCAGTATCACAGGATACCGTCTGTGCTCTCTTCTAGGGTTTTTATGGTTTTAGGTCTCAATTTAAGTCTTTAATCCATTTGGGGTTTATTTTTGGGTATAGTGTAAGAAAGTGGTCCAGTTTCATTCTTTTGCATATAGCTGTCCAGTTGTGGACAGCACAATTTGTCAAAGAGGTTATCTTTTTCCCATTGCATATCCTTTTCTCCTTTGTCAAAGATTAACTGACCAGAAAATTATGGATTTATTTCTGGGCTCTCTACTCTGTTCCACTGATCTATGTGTCTATTTTTGTGTCACTACCATACTGTCTTGATTACTATAGCTTTGTAATATATCTTGAAATCTAGGATTGTAATACCTTAGCTTTTTCTTTTACAAGATCATTTTGGCTTCTTGGGCTCTTCTGTGGTTCCATACAAATTTTAGGATTGTTTCTGATAGCTGTGTGAAAAATGCTGTTGGCATTTAGATAGGGATTGCATTAAATCTGTGGGTTATTTTGCACAGTATGGATATTTTAACAGTAGTCTTCCAATCCATAAGCATGGAATATCATCCCATTTGCTTGTCATCTTCAACCTCAACTTCTTTCATCAAAGTTTTATAATTTTTCGAGTGTAGATCTTCCACCTTTGTTAAGATTATTCCTAGATATTTTATTATTTTTGGTTCATTTGTAAATGGGGCTGTCTTAATTCCTCTTTCTGCTACTTCATTATTAGTGTATAGAAATGGAATATATTTCTGTATATTGATTTTATATTTAGTGACCTTACTGAATTAATTTATCAGTCCTAGTAGTTTTGGTGGTCTTTGGGATTTTCTGTTTATAGTATCATATCATCTGCAAATAGTGAAAGTTTTACTTCTTCCTTACCAATTTGAACTCCTTTTATTTACTTTTGTTATCTAATTGCTGTGGTCAGGACCTCTAGTACTATGTTGCATACAGGTGATGAGAATAGATATCCTTACCTTATTCCTGACCTTAGAGCAAGATCTTTTAGTTTTTCATCACTGAGTATGATGTTCACTGTGGGTTTGTCATATATGGACTTTATTATGTTGAGGTATGTTACCTCTAAACCTACTTCGCTGAGGATTTTTATCATGAATTGATGTTGTACTTTGTCAAATGCTTTATTTTTGGTATCTGTTGAAATGATGATATAGTTTTTATCCTTTTTCTTGATGATGTATCACATTGATTGATTTGTATGAACCACCCTTGTGTCACAGGTATAAATCCCACTTGATCATGGTGAGTGACTTTTTAAATGTATTACTGAATTAGGTTTGCTAATATATTGTTGAGTACCTTTGCATCTATTTCATCAGAGATATTTACCTTTAGTTCTCTTACTTTGTTGTGTTGTTGTCTGGTTTTGGTATCAGAGGAATTCTGGCCTCAGAGAATGAATTTGGAAGCTTCTTTTCTATTTTTTGGAACGATTTAGAAGAATAGGTATTAACTCTTTTGAAATGCTTGGTATTATTTACCTGTGAAGTTATCTGCTCCTGGAATTTTTGTTTTTTGGTTACTCATTTAGTTTCTAGTAACCGGTTTGTTCAAATTTTCTGTTTTGTCTAGTTTTCTTGATTCAGTTTTAGGAAATTATGTTTCTAGAAATTTATCAAGTTCTTCTGGGTTGTCCAAATTGTTGGCATATAATTTTTCATAATATTCCTTTATAATGAATAGTTTGGCTCCTGAGCACCTCTCTGCCATTCCTACCCCTTACAATGTGTCCTCTTCTTTACATTTAGCTGTGGAGAGTCTGTTATGCCAGTTGTCAGGTCATTTTCTGGGTTATTTACCTTGATGAGGTTATTATCTAGATATACCTGTGAAATGAAGTGAGGCTAGGATCCCTCTACTCTGCCATGTTCCCCGGAAGTCTTTCCCTCCTGACTCCTGCATAATTAGGTTTCCAGGCACCTGAGTGGCTCAGTTGGTTAAGCATTAGCCTTTGGCTGAGGTCATAATTCCAGGATCCTGGGATGCAGCCCTGCATTGGGCTCCCCACTCAATGGGGAGTCTGCTTCTCCCTCTGCTTTTCCCCTCCTCCCCCCCTTGTGCTCTCTCTTTGTGAAGTAAATAAATAAAATCTTTAAAAATAAATAAAGTGGGATCCCTGGGTGGCGCAACGGTTTGGCGCCTGCCTTTGGCCCAGGGCGCGATCCTGGAGACCCGGGATCGAATCCCACATCAGGCTCCCGGTGCATGGAGCCTGCTTCTTCCTCAGCCTGTGTCTCTGCCTCTCTCTCTCTCTCTGTGACTATCATAAATAAAAAAAAAAAAAAAAAAAAAAAAAAAAAAAAAAAAAAAAAAAAAAAAAAAATAAAAATAAATAAAGTAAATAAATTAGGTTTTTTTAATCAGGTTTTGCAACATATATATAAATTATTAATATACATAATACATATCACTATTTATGTATAATATGGTTGCATATTATCCATAAAAATATGTTTATTATATGTATATTTAGAATATTATATGTAAGTAATTATATATTATTAATTTGGAACTGCTGTTTTCAAATGTACATCTGCAGATAGATAAAATTGTGTGTTGATGAGGCTTATTTTTTTAACTGGTTTCATTATGTCGTTTAGAAAGCAAAATCCTACCATCTTTACTACAGCAATGAAAGCAGGAGAGTGCAAATAGGTGCCCTTTTATTTCTGGAAACTGAGGAAAAATGGTAGTAAGTTGTATTTGGTATCTCAGGGGAAACTAATCTATAAAATAAATTTCACAACCTTTAAAACAGGTCATGTCTCTTTGAGAAAGTGATCACAATATTACAAAGTGCATATGAAAAAAGATTTCAAAATATTGAGCATACAACAAAATGCTGCACAAGATTTTGTATACCTTGCTCAATTTCTATACATTCCTTGGAAGTACCTTTTACTAGCAATCATTCCTGACCCCTTACGAAAACTGAAAACTAAAACTCAGTCAAGAAGTAGAGAAAGAATGACATAGGGTATCCTTGACTCGACTATCTAAAACTGACTCTGGTTACAATTTGTGGAAACAAGTAATCATCAAGTTTCCAGTGTGGTTTTTAGTTATGAGAAATTAGTGTCATTGGTAAAGCAGTAATCTCACTTGAATTTTAAAAATTCAAGTCAAAAACTACATATTTTTAAAAAGTCTTTTTAAAATCTTTTCAAGATTTTATTATAACCTAGGTTAAATATTTCTCTAGAGAGAACAGTTTATCATGTACTAAATAGTTCTCCAAGAAAAAAAAAAAAAAGAAAAACTCTCTGTAAGATTATATGACATGAAAGGAAGAATATATGTTCAATCACTCACTCATGGTTTTGGAAGGAAATAAAAAAAAATAATAAAGGAAAGTTTTCCAGTATTTATTCTACAATGATTCCATCTTGCCACTTCATTAACAAGAGTCACTTTTGGTACTCAGAATTTAGAAATGAAATATTTGGTCATAAAATTGATTATTTCTTGCTTCTTTATATTCTTGCTGAGAAGTTTCTGAGCTTCCTGGAATTTCTATTAAAAATTTTAGATATTCCCGTAAAATTCTGAAATGCTAAAGCTTCTGATGATAATGCAAACTTGAGTTAAACAGGTAGTGGCCTAAACCATTTGAAAAATTCCACTTGGTTCATATATGCTTTGTTTTCAAGAGTCATGCACAATTGCCTTTCTTCTGTGAATATTTTAATTTCCTTTTTTTCTAAAAAGGACTATATAACCATATTTTCCTAATAGGCTTTGGTGAGAAACAACTAATGAAATAAGACAGTACAGTGCTGTGCAGTTGCTTACTAGTAATATTTTTGTTATTAAGACATCTAAATTGAATTCTCTTTAATGTTCAAGGATCCTTGCCTCATTCTGTTAAGCTACTCCCCACTAGTCTCATTATTGCTCACAGCAACCCGATGAGATTTTAAAGTGACAACCATTACTATTTTATTTCAGTAATGGGAGAAACTGAGGCAAAAGGAGTCTAAATGCATCACACAGCGTGCCGGTGGCAGTCCTGAGAACAAAATCAGTGTCTCTGATTTTCCTGGCAAAAGCATACTCCAGAAAACTGAAGAAATTGCTGTATCTCAAAAAAAAAAAAAAAAAAAAAGGAAAAAACTCACATGGTAGTACAATATCACAATTGTTAGGTGTTATGAGGCATAATTTGTGTTTCTGAAAAAATGTCTATAAGGTTTATTCATTCTAATAATATATGTATTATTTAACAACTGTGTAGAGAATTTCTAATGATTATATGTAGAATAATTACAAAACAACAGATTACAAGAAAAAGCACATATAGAACAAACACATTACTTTGAATTACTTAGTTTTTATATCTCAATCTATAAATCATTACTTTGTAAAATATTTATATTATTGTCCCCAACCCCTCTGATACACACTCGTACACACCTCTAATCCTTTTGCTCAGAAGGACTTTAAAATATAATTTTAATTGTTAATTAATTCTTATGAATAAGCAGAAAGACATTTTCATAAACTGATCAACGGATAGTAATGCATAAGCTGAGTAGAGTTTCTAGTTAAATGTGAAATATAATGTCAATGTCTAAAATGCAGAGTTTTGGGATATTGCTGCCTGTGACTGCCCTTCAGCAGGTTCACCTTTGATTATTGAGATATCTACGAAGCTTGTGGACTCTTCACTTAATAGAAGTTACCTTGTCCTGCCAGTCATTAATAACATGCATGATTTAAGAGTTCCCTTCAATCCCCTTTTCTAGACAAATAGCCTGTATTTTCCATATTTTCCATATTTTCAGGGGTGAATTCCCCATAACTAAGAAGCATGTGGACTATAGAAGTTTATTGTAGAAACTCTCTGACAACAAACATATTCAGTCTTTTCCAATTTAATTCTACTTTATTTATGCAAAACTCAATATTGTTATTTCAAAACCTCCTGGTTTCATTTCCTCCTCCTTGAAAAGCATTATACTTTATTTAATCAGCATTACTGAAGCATTGTTAATTCTCTTACTCTTGTTATTTTGCTGTGGGACTCTGTTTTTAGCATATCAAATAATTGTGTTTCTTATAAGCTTAGCATTTTAAATCTTATCAAATATTTTATTATCTTTGGATTTGGAAACATGATAGAATACATTATTTTTTAGCAGAACTTTGTATATTATTTATATAAACAGGGGTTGCATTTCTTTAGTTTTTATGACACCCGCATGTAGGAATTCTTACTAAGATTTCATATTCTCTTTTAATTTTTACGTACTTGTTTAAATATTTAGAACTAATTTCACTTATTTGCATGTCTTTATTTCATGGACTTTTTCATGGCACAGTAATTTTTTAGTATGGTTTAAAAAACTCACACATAACATGAGATCTACCTTCTTAACCTTTTTTTTTTTTAAGATTTATTTATTTTGAAAGAGAAGAGAGAGCAGAGTAGGGGGGCAGAGGGAGAGGGAGGGAGAATCTGAAGTAGACTCTGTGCTGAGTGTGAAGCCCAACACAGGGCTCCATCTCATGGCATTGAGATCACAATCTGACCTAAACCAAGAGTCAGTCGCTCAACCCACTGTATGAGCCAGGTGGCCCCCACTGAACATATTTTTAAGTGAACAACGCAAAGTTATTAACTATTGGCAAAGTATTATGCAGTAGATCTCCGGAAATTTTTCATCTTGCATAACTAAAATTTTTTGTCCATGGAATAGCAATTCCTTATTCTCTTTGTCCCTTAGTGGTCACCATCTTATCTCCTCTTTGTTTCTTTTATTTAATTTCTTCATTTTATTTATTTTTAGTTTTTAGATTTATTTATTTATTTTTTTTCATGAGAGACACAGCGAGAAAGAGGCAGAGACATAGACAGAGGGAGAAGCAGGCTCCATGCAGGGAGCCCGAAGTGGGACTTGATCCCAGGTCTCCAGGATCACACCCTGAGCTGAAGGCAGATGCCCAACCACTGAGCCACCCAGGCGTCCCCATTTTATTTTTTGTTATTTCTGTTTATTTCTTTTATGTCAGCTCCCCCAGTGGCTTTTATATCCTTCAGTCTTCCAATGCTTGTATGCCACTTTTATTTGTTTAAGAAATATTGTTATCATATAGTAAAATGTCCACAAATATTGATGCATAAATGGTCACAGCATCTTCTCATGTGACAGGCACCCCCTCTACTCCTTCTTTTTTTTTTTTTTTTTTTTTCCCCTCTACTCCTTCAACTTTAATCCCTCCTACCACTACCATCATTCTAAGAAGGATTTGTCAAATCCTCTTCTCTTGAATATTATCATGAAGATCAAATTAATGAGCAAGAACAAGAACCAGAAGAGCTGAAAATCCTACTTTGCACTGTAAAGAATGATTGAGAAATGTAGATCTCGAAACAGTGGGAAAATGGATCAGGTACATTAAGAGCCAATGTGTATTTAATGAAAGGTGGAGCTTCTAAGAGTTTTAGATTTTTGATTGGAGAGTTGAAAATATTTTGCAGTGCAGAATGAATCCACAACTCCTTGAAAATTTTCAAGGAAGACAAATTAAGATTAAAATTGCTCCTATTGAGTTTTGGTTGACAAACGATTGTTTTTTGAATTTGAATAGCTATGTATATTGGGGGGCAGTTGCTTGGGATATTATACATAAGATAATTTACGATACTTCCGAGATGTATACGTGAGCCAAAAACTTGACTTCCAAAGACCACCAAACATGAAAAATGATCATGTTTCTTGGAATGTTGGGGGAAATTTCAGAAACCTCTCTAAATTATACTTTTGGAGGACAAAGATACAAATAGGAATGGGACAGCCCAAAAAGAGAACCAAACGTAGGAAGCTTACTAAGTTAAAGAAACCCAATACAATCCCTTACAAAATTACAAAATGGGCATTAGTTTTATTCCCATTCTCAATGGATTCTCAATTTCATGAAAAGTAGACTCTTAGTAGATGAAAAAAAAAAGAATCTTAGTAGATGGAAATAGATCAAAGTTAGTTGCTTCTATCCAACAGCCCTACATAGAGCTGATACCTTGAGTTTTAGGTATTCACCCTACATTTGTAGGGTGAACTAATTTCAACCAAAAGAAGGTGATGCTGTCAGAAGATTAAAAATGAAAGAAGTGATGTGAAGGAAAAAACAATTGGTCACCATGAAGGTGCTGGACATTTATACGTGTTTCACTTCTCTTATAAACACACACACAGACACACACACACACACACACACACACACACGTGTGGCAAAATTAATTAAACTGCCCTGTTAATGAATCTGTACAACTGAACTTTTATCTCATTTGTATCTTTAACTACAGTTCTTGAGTTACCTTTATTGATATATGTGTCAAGCCTTGTGCATCACTTACCCTTTAACCTATGAACAGCTTCTTCGTTGATAACAAGATCCCACTATCGTTTTATTGTTAAATACAGGATGCCCATGCCTAGGTAAAACGGTCTATGCCAGATATGACGATCATGTTTCTAATTCTTCAACTCCTTTAGCATCGTTTTCTGGGAAGCTTTTGCTTTGCTAATAAAGGGGATGGTTGCTGCTGGCACTGTCCATCTCCATGGATTCCTGTATTACATACAGATGTGATGATTTGATATCTGGAACTGAAATGTTCATCTTGCAATCACAGAATGACAACATGAGGAAAGCTAATGGGTTAATGATAATTCAGTGGAACCATAGAATCCCGTTCCCTTACTGGGACCCACTGTGCATGTGACCTCCATCTCAACCACCATATGGCCCTTGTGGAACTGGGGGACTGGATGGAAATAGATATGATCATAAAGGTCATGCTGCTTGCTTTATCATGACTAACAAGGTCTTTCTCCCTAAACGGCTAGCATTCAGAAAACTGTGGGAAATTAATTTCTCAACCTGAAAGTAGAGTAAAATGTCAGACAATTCAGAATTTTTTACAATAAATACGTGCCTTAAAGTTTTCTTCAGATTGGTCTGTGTGTATTTAAGCCATTAATGCTAAGTGTAATATTGTATGAAAAAATTTGTATTTGCCCCTTTGTGGACTTGTGAGACAGCACTTGTTTATTTGGGAGACTATTAGAAATCCAAGAGCAGGACAGCTCTCTCTCTCTCTCTATATATATATATATATTTATATTTATATTTATATTTATATTTATATTTATATTTATATTTATATTTATATTTATATATAAATATTCACACACACACACACACACACACACTTAATGTGTGTATTAAGGTCAGATTGCTCTCCAGAAAGGCTGCATCAATCTGTACTCCCATCAACAATTCATGTACCTATCATCTTCTGCATTTAGCATTATTCAGTTTTATATTTTTTGAAAACATAACAATCAGACAGTTATAGAATATATTTTTAGTTCTAATCTGTATTTCTCTTATTATTAATAATTTTCAGCATTTCTCCATCTGCTTCTTAGCTTTGCAATTTCCTCTGCAAATTACCTGGCCATATCTTTTCTTTATTTATGTATTTATTTTTGCAAACCCTAAAACAGCCACACTTTAATTTTCTGCTAGAAACCACACTAAAGATCATCCTTCCTTGAATGTGTTCTTTCATTAATATCTCTATAGAATGTACTTGGCCCATTGCACATTTTCTCCCTAATTTATTTATTTTTTTAAAGATTTTATTTATTTATTCATGACAGAAACAGAAAGAGAGAGGCAGAGACACAGGCAGAGGGAGAAGCAGGCTCCATGCAGAGAGTCCAATGTGGGACTCGATCCCAGGACTCTGGGATCAGATCCTGAGCCAAAGGCAGACCTCAACCACTGAGCCACCCAGGTGTCCTTTTTTCTCCCTAATTTAAATGTCACCTTTCACTAGGCAAATTAGTAGTAGTAGTAGTAGTACTAGTACTACTAGTAGTAGTAGTACTGTGTTAATAATAGGTTGTACAAATCTATGTTTTTGTTTTTAAATATTTTATTTATTTATTTGAGAGAGAATAGAAGGAGAGGGAGAGGGAGAAGTGGACTCCCTACGTAGCAGAGAGGCTGATGTAGAGCTTGATCCCAGGACCCCAAGATTATGAACTGAGCTGAAGGCAAATGCTTAACTGGGGGGGGGCACTTTGGCACTCCTAAATCTGTTTTGATGCAATTATTAGTCCCTAATACTGGGACTAATAATTAGTCCCTAATTATTAGTCCCTAATAATGGTTCTGCCTAGGAACCATTCCTTGTTCATAAAAAATAATTCCACTAGCTTGAAGCTGATAAAAAAGATAATCTGTAACAACTTCTTGAGTTGGATCTCAATTCTTCAGTTTAGGAGAGTCCTGTAGGAGCAATCGTTATCTCTTGAAAAAGTAACTTGGTAATCAGGAATATGATTCCCTTAAGCCATTCTTTTTCATTTACATATAGAATACTCTTGCTGATGGCAGAGACCCTGGTTCTTTCATAGAAATAAGCTAATAGGCAATGGGGACATACCTAGCAGTAATTGTTGGAGCCAGATCAGCTTTGAGAACTTCTCATGCAAGGTTATGCCTTGCTCACTTTTGCCCAGTCAAATGGCACATTGTTGGGCAGCAGCATGAATGAGTGAACAAATCAAAGGATCTGTTATTTTCAAGATTTTTACTTTTAGATACAGTCTTTTAACAGTTCTTCTCTCAAAAGCAGTGAGGTCTGAAGGTTAGACTGTGCTCTAAGTCATATTGCTGGGCAGTTATTTGTTTATAAAAATTACTGGAATATTAGGGATAGATAAAATTAAATATCAGAGTCTAGCATCCTAAATCAGGATTTTTGCAAAGAGCTGAGCCCTACCCTCTACTCCCTTCCTTTTTTAATTCAATTTTATAAATTCATGCATTAAAAGCAATGTTCCCATTTATCTACTGGTGTGCTTAGGTGGTTAAATCAAAAGATTCAAGGTGAGGGAAGAAAATAGAGAGGAGAATTGCAGATTGAGCCATATACACAAGATGACCCGGAGGGACGCAGGATATTATAGTTGGAGCTGGAGAGGAGAGTGGAAGGAATAGGGCACATATAATGATTTATGTATTTTGACCAGAGTTTAGGGTATGTGCAGAAGAGTGGTGGAAGACCAATTTAGAAATTCTCTTATGGAAATATTATAGGCAACTAAAAATGATGTAAGACCTAAGGAATAAGTGCAAGGTTCTGAGCAGGACAGGAGAGCAATTTAATAAGAATCATATTGAGAAGCTCGTTTGGCAGTTTCCTGCAACTTGAGTTAATATAGAATAAACGGGGAAGCCAGGTGACCCTTTCGCAGATCACGGTAGATGTCCAGCTGGGAGGCAGAAGAAGTGATGGTATTAAGAATGGAAATAAAGGCATGACAGATGGAATTTGGAAATTCTCAGGTGAAGGCAAAAGGCGAGAGATGGAAAAATGTATGATGGCTTCCAGGTTTGAAGTTTGGGCTGCTGAGAATTCAGCACCTTTATTAAAAAAAAAAAAGGCATCAGAGAGTTACACTATTTTTATGAAGTCAATGGTTAAGTCTGATTTAGTATCAACAATGTTTACTGTGGTGATCAAATAACTGAGTGTAGGTGTTTATCTGGCCCTTAAAGACAAAGATAATGAGTAAATCGAATGGTTTGGCTAGGTTTACAATTTAGATATACATTTCATTAGAATTGATAATTAATCTTTACTTGGTAACTAATTTGTTGAGGAAAAGGGTAGAAAGGAAGAAAAGAAATTCTTTAAAAAGACTGTGCCTCTCTGTAGGCAGAAAAACATCTCTGTCTCATCTTATAATAGAGACCTAGTCTCATAAAACCCTATGTCACTCAACACTAAAAAAGTTGTGTTTACCAGTGAAAAAATATTCCACTGGCCAAATTCAGTGATATTTCATTGGAGAGTGCTTTAGCCATGGAAACTAAATGTAATACTGAAACTGCTTGAGAGTGAAGTGCACATACTTGTTTTTGCATGAGAAAAGGAAATCAAATTATTAGCTTAGACTTAAAACAAATTTGAAGCATCATAAAAATTTGTATGATCAACACTATAAATTAATCTCTCCCTTTATTTTTGGAAACTGGATAAACTCTGTTATGTAAGGCAGTGATTGTATTTGTGTGTGGGGGGGCAGGGGGTGGGTTACTTAGCTGTTTTAACGGAGTATGTTATTCAGCAATCTGATGTCTTTTTATCTAGAGCTAGTCATAGGAAATGCAGTTTCACAAAAAATAAGGCCATTTGGCACTCAGAGTGAATATCCTAAGGCCTGTTGCAGAGGTTGGTTTTACTAATTTAATCACCACATATTCTCTAATTAAACACTTACTATATCCCTTAGAGGCAATAGACATTAATTCTCAAGCTTTTGTTGGTAGAACTAGCACCTGCTTAACTTGTTGAAAATTCAGATTAACAGTATAAATATTATTCCTAGATCCAGAAATTTTTAGTTGTAAATCAGAGTGGTACCGTAATTCTATATTTTTAGTGTATATTCTTGGGTGTTTTTGTTACAGGTTTTCTATGGAAGACACTGACTTAAGAACACGAAAGGGAAAAAGGCTTAGGCCCTGCCTGCAGTACCTAATTTGGAAAGCAAACATGCAGACTAGTAAGTGTTCTAGAATGCGATTCTTTAGAAATCTATTTAGAGAGGGGTGTATGAATGGTGCATGTTGAACAATATACAATTTATAGCAACAGAGGCAAAGAAAGGGCATTACCAATCATATTGATTATAAGTAATAAAAATCTATGCTATGTTACTAATACACTAGTCACTAAAAACCTAATGCACAATTTTAATTTGCATTGCAACAAAAGATGAGAGCTATTATTTTGAGAAGTTTGGATTCATGCTCTATTGCATGCAATGGAGTATCTGAAGGATTGGAGGTGAGGTAGTGATACTAGAAGGACTGGCTCTGGGCTGGAAGAGAATACACTGGAAGGCAGGGTAGTGACTAGGGTAAGCATTGAGGTCATGTGGACAAGAAGCCACTGCAGTTTGAAAATACCTGAATAGGTTCAGTCCTCGCTGAGAACCAATAGATGGTCCTACGAACCCCTTATCTACGAACAGATAACAGATCATATCCTATGGCAGTTTTGGTTAGGAAAATGCTTTTCAAATTTATTTGAAATTTGTTTTCAAGCAACAGCTTTTTCTCAATAGAACCATAAAAGTTAAAACTGAGAGCAGTAGAGATGCTCTGCTTCCATCGGGTATGGCAGGAAGAAGAGAAAGGATTCTTGCAGCATGCCCTTCTCTTTATATCACCTGCTGATATGACTTTTTAGGAAACTTTTTGTAAAATCTTAGGGTTGTGAAACAGTTTGAAAATGACTAGATTAAGGCATTCTATAGGTATTTTAAAGTTTTTTTTAATTTAGATTATTAATTAAACCATAAATGAAGATGACCGCAGCCACATTGTATTAACAATGAAACCTTAAAGCCTTATGCAAGGGAAAACTGTTTCTAAGGCTTTGTTTATATATATATATGGAATGGGCATACATATGCCACATAAGAGGAAAGAGGCAAGGTTGATTTTTTAAAAGAAAAAGGCAAAGAGGGGTGCCTGGGTGGCTCAGTTGGTTAAATATCTGCCATCAGCTCAGGTCATGATCCCATGACCCTGGGATGGATCCCTGCATCAGACTTCCAGCTCATCAAGGAGTCTGCTCCTGCCTCTCTTGCCCCCCCGCTTATGTGCTCTCTCCCCTCTCTCTCTCTCTGTGTCAAATAAATAGATAAATAAATAAATAAATAAATTTTTAAAAAGGCAAATCTAGGATATTGTTAAATAATTTTCATGAGATCAGACATTATCATTTTTAGACCAACTTATTTTTACATTTAAAATGAAAAGAATTGTAAATCAAATATTCTGTGTATTTCCATGATTTTATGTATTTAATAAATATGTATTCCCTTAGCTCCAGTCTCAGAAACAAATCACTACCATTTTCTTTTAAGCCTTAGTCTTTTCGCCTTTCTGTGTAACACTTTATAATAATAGCCTAATCATTCTCAACTCCTTTGGTATTTATTGCAAGGACATTAATTCTGATGGGCTCATTTAGTATTAATGTGGATGTCATAAGTACTTCAGTAGGAATAGGATTTCTACTGGAATTCAGCATTAATTAGCCAGGTCATTACTTCAAAGTGTTACTCTTTCCTTTTAGAGCGGCTGCACTTCAGCATACTCCTTCCTGCAAAGTACATCAAGGCGCTTTCTCTTAGAAGGGGCACTTCCAAGTATTTGAATCTATTGAGAGAAAGTTGTAGAAGCAAACAGGATACAACAGACAAGGTGTGGTAATTACTAGACAACTGATTAATAGAAAGCTGGTGTTTTAATTGAGCTTCTGTAGTCCCTACAGTAGCTTGAATTGAATAAGGGACTTGCTTGCATTTTAAATTTCTGTAAAGGACAAAGAAGCAATAGTATTAAATTAAGTGTTCAAATAACTCCTTCAACTTTTCATGGAAAGTTACACACACACACACACACACACACACACACACAATCACAAAAACCATAGCAATAGGTGCATTAATCAAGGACTAGAAGTTCTTGTGTGTTCATAACTGAAGGCATTTTTTTTAATGCTAAAACTATGGTTCTGAATTTTGTGGTACTTGTGTGAGGGAATGTAAATTTCTTATGTTACTGTGATTTTATTACATTATTCTCAGTGTTTCTCAGTATCTTAGAATAGTTACTTTTATGTGCATTTACGATGCCAAGATTAGCCTAGTGTTCATTAAAATAACCAGGAAACTTACTGTCTTAGCTATATTACTGGAATATCTCCTATATCATATATCTTTAGGAAATGAATTTATTTGATAGAATGGAAAATTATTTTAGACCCATGTAAATGGGAGGATAAATTCACTTTTACTCCCCATGAATATTCAGTAATTAATTCTTTAAGGATTTTGGTGTTGTAGCAAATGACTTTTGAAAAATTCTGAGTTTTATTCAAATCAAGGGCCACTTTCTACCACCCCTAAGAATGACATTTTGATTTCTAGCTTTAGAGATTACAACTTAATGTCAAAATAACTCCAGGTATTTTCTTTGTTAAACCATATATATCAGACCTAGCTTTAAGTTTTTTTTAGGACCTATCAACGACCATGATTAGAGGAACTCATTAACTGTAACAAGTGATAATTACTCCTCTTATGCTATAAAATTACCAGAACAAATTTCTAAATCACAGTTGCCACAGTTGCTAAATTCTGATTCTTGATCCACCACTAATTCCTTAAGCTTGGGAGTCATCATTAACCATGATTAAGCCTCATATCTCCTCTTGGTAACAGAGGACCAAGATCCTAGGATCTATTCAGTTCTAAAATGCTGTAATGAGTGTTACTAATGACAAGTTCATTTTGATTCACTAGTGTTCTCAAAATATCAATAAGTGGTACCTAAGGCATCTGGTACAGCTAAGGGTGAGTATCTGCATCTGGCTTTTGTAGAAAATCTTCTAGGGAACAGAGTAACCAAGAGTGACTGCCATTCACATGAGGCTGGAGTAACCTGGAAAGGCCTTAAATCATATGACATGTCTCCCATCAATAAATCTGCAAATTTTAAAACTTTGTGGGGCAAAGATAAAGAGCTGGGATTAAAGCCTCTAAAGGGCAGAACTAAATATCCTATAATCATTTAGGACTGAAAAGCTAAATTAAAAAAAAGCTCATAATGAAGAGGTTAAGCTCTGGGGATGGGGGAAGTAAATTAGAAATAGACTGAGTTTTAAACGATCACCAGCCAAAATCCGACTCACCTCCAACCCCAACTGGACTGTGAGAAGAGGTCCTCTACTCTATACATACCGCCATAGAGAAAAGCAACCCTCTGTTGTGGAGGATACATCATGTGAAAGATCTACAGCCTTTTATTACGTAGTACTACAGTTCATTCATTGGTAGATTGAATTAATGATTTTGTCATTAAAAGTTTGTTTCATAGCTAACTATTTTAAGAGAATTAAATATAAAGAAGGCAAATATACAATAAAAAATAGATCCAATAGATTGTTCTTTAAAAAGATAGATAAAATTGATGAACCCTAAGCATGACTATATAATAAAAGAAGTAAAAACATAAATTTCAATATCAAGAGTGAAAGGAGAATAGCATCACAGAGACAGTAAAATATAATAAAGCATTATGGACTTGAGAAATTTAGATATTTATAAGATGAACAAATTTACATCAGTAAATTTGATAATTTGAGCACCTGGGTGGCTCAGTGGTTGAGCATCTGCCTTTGGCTCTGGTTGTGATTCCAGAATCCTGGGGTCACCTACATCAGGTGACCTGCTTCTCCCTCTGCCTGTGTCTCTGCCTCTCTCTGTGTGTCTCTTATGAATAAATAAATAAAATCTTTTTTAAAAAGATTGATAATTTATATAAATGGGTAAATTAATAATACTTTTAAACAAAAACTAAAAGAATGAATACACATTAGAATAGTTATCTGTTAAAAAATGTAAACTTTTATTAAAACCTTCCCTCAATACAGCAGGACTGGTGGTCTTCACTAATAATCTTTCAAAAAGTAAAGGAATAAATGACCAGCTTTACACATGTTTCCGTATCAGGAAAAGAGTAAAGACTTTTCAGCTTGTAATGGGAGACAAACACAAGGCCAACATAAGAATATTATAGAAGTAGAAAATTATAGATCAATCTACTGCAAAATTCTAAACAAAACATTAGCAAATTGAATCCAGTAATATAGAAAAAAGCAATATACATTAAACCAAGTGGAGGTTAATCCAACAATATGAGTGGTTTCACATTTAAATGTAACTCATGTAACCATATTAATGGAATAAAAGAGAAAATTATTTGATCATTTAAAATAAAAGATTCGATAAAATTCAAAATCTATTTATGAAAATGTCTCTTAGGAAACTTGAGGAGAATGGAACTTGTTAACCTGATGAAGGATGTAAACATACACCTATACTTACAAACTTTCTTAATAAATTACCTCTTGAGTCTGCATGTCTACTATCACCATTGCTACTCAACAGTATACTTATAGTCCAGGCTAGTGCAATTAGGTTAAAAAAAAAAAAAAGAAAAGAAAGAAATACAAAACAAAGTTATTAATGAGAAAAAATTTCATTGTTCAGATATGATATGATTGTGTGTGTAGAAAATATCAAAATACAGAAAAACTGCTAGATGTATTAAGCTTATTAAGGACTTTGGTCAATGTAAAAATAAAATAGCATGTTTATACAACTGCAATAAATAGAAAATAAAATTTTTAAAACATAACTTACAGCAGAATTAAAATCTTTCAAATACCAAGGAATAAATATAACAAAATTATGTACAAGGCCTCCACATTGAAAACTGAAAATTATTTAAAGACATTAATTACGGGATGCCTGGGTGGTTCAGCAGTTGAGCATCTATCTGCCTTTGGCTCAGGGCATGATCCTGTAGTCCCGGGATCGAGTCCCGCATCATGCTCCTTGCATGGAGCCTGCTTCTCCCTCTGTCTATGTCTATGCTTCTCTCTGTGTCTCTCAGGAATAAATAAAATCTTAAAAAAAAATAGACATTAATTAACTAAATATATGTAGAAATACACCATGTACGTGGATTGAAAGACTCAATACAGAAAAGATGCCTAGTAAAATTTCTCTTCATTAATCTACAGATTGCATGCAATCACAGAGGGTGGAGTCACAAACCAAAGAATTTTCCCTATGCCTTGAAGTCTAACATACAGCTGGATTTTGAAATTGCTTGGAACCAATGACTTTTATTCCCCCCTTCCCTTTTCTCACCTCTTAAAATGGGAAGTACAAATAATTAGTTCTATGCATATTTCACTGGTGTGCTTTGGGGATCAGATAGCTAATTTCTTGAGTTTCACAGCTCTATAGATAGAGAAAGAAATTTTTCCAATTTCTTGTATCAGGCACCAATACCTGATTTATATGATGAAATTTGGGACTCTTGAGCTGATGAAACTTAAGTGAGATTTGGGGCTTTGAGTTAATGTTGTAATACAATGAGTATGTTAGGGTGGGATGAACTGGTTTTGTATGTGGGACATGCAAATCTTTGTGGGCCATAGAGTAGACTATGGTAGTCAGAATAATGCAGAATAATGCACCTACCTCCAAAGCAGTCTATATCCTAAACACCCAAAATTTAGACTACATTACCTACATGACAGAAGAGACTTTGCAGATGTGATTAAATTAAGGATTTTAAGGTGGGAAGATTATGTCTGGGTAGACCCAAAATAGTCAGAAGTTCTCAGAAGTATCAGTGTCAGAGACCTGGAAATATTATGTTGAAGGTTTTGAAGACAGAATAATGGCCTATGAGCCAAGGAAGCTGGCCTCTAGGACCTGGAAAAGATAGAGAAACAGATTCTTTAACAGGTGCTTGCAGAAGGAACACAGTCCTGCTAACACAGTGATTTTTGTCCATTCCAGATTTCTGATTTCCAGAGCTGTAAGATAATATATGTATTATTTTATTTTTCATTGTGCTAAAAACACCTTAGGTCTTCTCTGAACAAATATTTAAGTATTTGGTACTGTATTGCTAACTATCAGGTCAATACTGCGGAGCATATACCTGTGATATTATCATTTTGTATAATTGAGTCTCTATAACACTGAAGAGCAGTACCCTATTTTCTCAGGATCTAGAAACCTCATTGTATGTTCTGTGTTTATGGGTTCAACTATTTCAAATACTTCATGGAAGTGGAATCATGCAGTATCTGTCCTCATGTGACTAACTTATTTCACTTAACATAGTGTCCGCAAGGTTTTTCTACGATGTCACATATGACAATATTCTTTCTTTAAGGCTAAATAATTTTCCATTATACGTACATAGTTTTTTCATCCATTCATCTGATGATATACACAGGTTGTTTTTATATCTTGGTTATTATGAATATCGTTACAACGAACATGAGAGTGCAAATATCTCTTCAAGATTTTGATTTCAATTCTTTTGATTAAATACTTCACTTTGGAATTGCTGGGTTGATCAAATAGTAGTTTTGGTTTTAAGTTTTTGAAAGAACTTTCATACTGTTTCCTCAGCAACTGTACCATTTTATATTTCCACCAACAGTACACAAGACTTCTAATTTATTCACATTCTTGCCAATACTTGTTATTTTCTGGGTTTTTTTGTGTTGGTTTGGTTTGGTTTTTGTTTTTTTTTTTTGTAATACTGGGCATCCTAACAGATGTGAGGTCACTCTGATTTTGGTTTACATTTCTCTGATTAGTGTTGTTGAATATCTTTTCATGTATCAATTGACCACTTAAATGTCTTTGAAAAAAAATGTCTGTTTTGTATCCTTTGCCCATTTTTAGTTGGATTATTTGAGTTTGGGTTTTGGTTTATTTGTTTCTGTTCTGTTTTTTCTATTTTGTTTTGTTTTTGTTTCTGTTCTCTGAAACCTTTTCTGGAGATGCATGTTCTCTCAACTTGTACATACAGATTCCTAAAGAGAGAATTTGCTCTCTCTTTGTAGAGGGTGGAAGAGGGGGTTAGAAGCTTTTAATCCCTTGCTCCCTCTACTGTCTGTCTACTGAACGCCAGCATGCCCCCCTCCCCCTGCCCAGCCCTTTTGGTTCTCAACAGCCCCTCAGTCTAGAGTATGTCACACCTTGTCAGCACACCAAGGTACACATGACAGAAACCAGTCCTTTGTCATCTCCCCTACAAAAAAAAAAAAAAAAAAAGAAAGAAAAGAAAGAAAAGAAAGAAAGAAAGTTGGATGTACACTCCACCTGTGTCCTTCCTTCTCAGGGGAGAATTCTCACACTGTGTGCCTTTTCCAATTGCACAAACCCATGCCAGGTACAACAAGCTACCTGCTTCTTTCCTTTGTTCTCAGCAACTCCCATGCATCCAAACCATGTCAATTTAGTCAGTGCTCCAAGTGAGGCAAATACAAAAATCTGTCCCTCGTGCAGCTTTAAATGACCAGGAGGTTGAACTCATGCTCCACTCTCTCTTTCTCTCTGAGGAAGAAGTCACAGGCCGGGCAGGACGTTCTCTCTTGGCACTGAGCTTTGCTGGCATGGGGTCGGGATTGATTCAAGGAAATTGAAATTCTTCTTCTTACTTATTTCAATGTGGCTGTTCTCATCTTTGTGTTTGTCTGGGGTACTGTAACTTCTGCACTAGATTCTGGAATTCACATACAGGTATTTTGGTCCATATATCATCATCAAATCTGTGTTTCTGTGAGGAAATGAGAGCTTCTGGGACTACTATTCTGCTATCTTGATGATGTCATTCTCAAGTTTACGTTGTTTTAAGCAACTAAGTTTGTGGTACTTTGTTACAATAGGGATATAATACTTGGAAGGTTTAATATATTAAATATGAAGACATACCCTAAATATTTATGATTAGGGAGACAGTATAGAATCAATACAATACATATGAAAATGGATCACTAAAACAAACATAGAATCCAAAAACGGACCATATATGGTCACCTGATATATGAGAAAAGTGCTGCTGTAGTGCAATGGGGATAGGAATGATCTTTTCAATAAATTGTGTAGGATAAATTAAATATCCATCTGGAAAAATGTCTTGACCTCTACTTCACACCATCAACAAAAATCAATTCCAGATATATTACACATATAAACATGAATGGTAAAACAATTAATATCATAGAAAGAAACATTGAAAAGCATCTTTGTGATGTAGGAATAGGCAAATATTTCTTGATCAGGCATGAAATTGTTAAATATGACTGAAAATTGATAATGAGATGATATTAAAATAGAAACTTCTTTTCATTAAAGCACATCATCAAGGGAATTAAAGGGCAACTTACCAAATGGGAGAAGACATTTGCAAAATATATATCCAACAAAGGATGAATAATCTATTAAAGCTTTTATAAATCAGTAAGAAAAAGGCAACCAACACAATTTTTTAAAATACGTAAAACATTTCAATAGACATTTTACAAAAGATAATATATTAAATGTCACTAAGTATGTGAAAAGTTGTCCCATTTGAGAAGTTTCCCAGGAAATACAAATTAAAACCAGGATGTGATGATACACTTTCATAACAATGATTAAAAGGCAAAAGAGGAAAAACACCAAGAAAAAGCTTGGCTGTGGCACCTCATGCAATGCTAGTGGGATATGAAATGTTATAACCACTTCAGAAAAGTAGTTGGCAGTATCTGTTAAGATTGAACCTTTAGGGGCGCCTGTGTGCCTCAGTTGTTGACTATCCAGCTCTTGATTTCAGCTTCGGTCGTGATCTCAGGATGGTGGGATGGAGCCCTGTATCCATGGTGTTTCCCACCCGCCTCCAAGTGGCATTCATATGTTCTCCCAAAGACATGTATTTAGGATCTTCATGTCAACACTATCCTCAGAAAATATTTCCTTTCCTTAATCCTAAAGTGACATGTCCTAGGTAAGATCTGCTCCTTCCTGTAAGATTCACAATTGATAAAAAGTAATGACCAGTAGCCAAACATAATGAATTGAATATGGCAAAGACTTTGTTGTTCTAAGACATGGATATTTGGGGTTTGTTTGTTACCACAGCCTAATCTGAGAAAGATATTATTAGTAATAATAATAGTAGTAATACTATTTATTACTATTAATATTATTATTGCTCTGGGAGTATTTTTAATTAGGAGTTGTCTGAAAGTGCAATTATTGTGTTCTATTTAAAAGGAAGTAGTAAGAGGTGCTTTCACTACTTGAAAAAGCACATCTGTTTACTAGGACAATCAATAATCAGAAAGCATCTACTAAAGGAAACTATTGATGCTTGATCTTAGTAAAATTCATGCTTTGGTTATAACCTCTTGTTAAATTTAAAGCAGAAATCAAATCCAAGTGTAATCTAAAATACTGTGATCATGCATATATGGAAAACTCATTAAATCCTTAAAAATGTGTTTTTTTTAAATAGAATTTTATATTTGAATTTTCATGTATCACTAAAATAATGCTTATTTATGACCACAATCAGATGGGGATTAATGCTGCTTAGTGACATTTCTATCAGGAGTCTTTAACACCAGGTGTGTAGCACAAGGTTTTTTAAATTATATATTTAATTATAAATACTTATCATTGCTGGATGATTTAAGTAAGTCTTAAAAATTCCATAGAACTGTCAGGATAAGCTTCAGGCGACTCTAAAGGAAAGAGATATTATAAATGACCCCTTGATGAGAGTTTGATAAAGGGGGTCAGGATATGCAACCCCAAAATATGCCACTTTGGCATGTGGATTATTTCCGGCTGATGTCAAGCAAGACACAGCTGATTCAAGGAAAACTTTTATTTCTCCAATTACTACCTAAAAAAAAAAAATTTAGATTTCAGACCTGGCCCAGAAAGAGTTATTACCAGAGATAACATGTTATCTGAAAGACTTATCTGTTTGACAGGACAAACATCTAATTAGCAAACCTCCCTGGGTTCTTTGTATAATTCTGTGAATTACCCTCCTCCCCTGTGAAGCTCCAGGACCCTATCCCCTTCTTTAGTCCAGGATGGCATCTGAACCTCATCTGCCTAATTGCAGGTATTATAACTTCAGGGATCTTATACATAAAGAATTTTTTTTACCCTGTCAATCTACATAATAATTATGCCAATTTGATTATTAGACCAGCCAAATAACAAAAAAAAGTAAAAATAAAAATAAATAAATAAATAAATAAACAAAAAAACAACTGTAAGGTAAGAAGGAACAATTTTTTTCTGTCCCTATAGTGACTTCTTAAATTTCTTCTCTGTTTTTCTTCTTTTGAGTAGGCTTCATGGTGGGCTCAAACTCACCACCCTGAGATCAAGACCAGAGCAGAAATCTAGAGTCAGACAGTTAACCACTTAACCAACTGAGCCCCCCAGGTGTCCCTTAAATTTCTTAAAATTGGAAAAAAATTAAAATCACAGAGTAAGATTATTATTTTTTTTTACAGAATAAGATTCTTAAAAGGCAGAAAATCATTTATCTGAGCATAAGGTAATAAAACTGAAAATCAATAACAAAGGTATAAATAAAACTCAGCCGCTTCAAATTTTTAAAAATGTTTTTAAGCTATTACTGATTTAACAGAAAAATTAAAGTTACAAATATAGAATCGTTGGACCACAATAATCACATGAAACTCACTTATATTAAAAGATTTCTAATGGTTATTGTCCAGGGAGGCAAAGTCATAAATTATTAGTGTTAAATTTGCCACACATTATGGATTCCAGGTTTTTGGTTTTGTTTTTTTTATTATTATTATTTTGTGGGTTTTGTTTTGTTTTGCTTTGTTTGTTTGTTTGTTGCAATTTTACCGGATTTGTCTTTCTTTTTTGGATTTTTGCCTAGCCTTTTCACATTTGGAACTGTTTAAGAAGGCAGATTGTTAAGGCGATTAGCTTGTTAAATAGTACAATGTTATTTTTGTGTAGGTGTGTGCTCGATCACCATTCAACCTTCTCAAAATTTTATAAACTGAAAGAAAATAAGGAATTTCATTTTTTGAGGAATTGAATGATGCCATTAAAAAAACACACGCTATACAATTTTTATATCAAATATCACATATCTATACATATTAAATATATGTATAATAAAATACATACTGTTTTCTTAAATTATTTTAAGTCTACAATTTTCCTTTTAGTTTTATGGGTAAGGTCTATTCATTTCACAGTCAAAATTAATGGGGAAATTGCACATAAAAAGAGAGTGAGGGAAATATTATACGGAATTATTGTTTATTTTTTCTATCTTATGCAAAATATGGGAGTTGGTTGTAAAGGAGTATGTGAGGGATTTCAGAGACAAGGATATATCCTAAGCTGGGGAATGAGCTAGAAGCTTCAACTTGAACTTGACCCCTCTTTCTTCCACTCACCTCTGCTCTTCTCTCTCTCTTTTCTTTTTTTAACACTTACGTTTTCTTACAGGGGTTTTAGGTTCACAACAAAATTAAGAGGAAGGTACAGGGATTCCCCACACATGCATAGAATCCCTCATTATGAACACCACTCTTTAGAATGGAACATTTGTTAACAAGGAGCCTATGTTGACGCATCATAATCACCCAATCTTTAATTTGCATTAAGTTTCCCTCTTGATGTTGCAGATTTTGTGCATTTGGACAAATGAATGTATAATGACATGTATCTACCATTATAATATGATACAGAGTACTCTAACTCCAGTAATAATCCACCCCTGTCCAATCCCCTTCCTGGCAACTACTCATCTTTTTATTGTCTCCATTGTGTTGTCTTTTCAAGAATGTCCTATAGGTGGAATCGTAGAGTTCATAGAAAAAGCTATGATGGCCCTTTTTTTTTTTTTTTTTTTTTTAAACTCAGTCATATGCATTTAGGTTCTTTCATAGCTTGATAGCTCATTTCTTTTCAGCAGTGAATCATATTCTATTGTCTGGATGAACCACATTTCATTTTCCATTCACCGTCAGAAGGACTTCTTGATTAACTTCAAGTTTTGGAAATCATAAATAAAGCTACTATCATCATCCATGTGCATGTTTCTGTGTGGACCTACGTTTTCAACACCATTGAGTAAATCCCAAAGTGTACAATTGCTGGATCATATGATAAGAGTGTGTTCAGTTCTGTAAGAAACCACCGGATTGTTTTCCAAAGTGGCTATGACATTTTGCATTCCTACCAGCAATGAATGAGAGCATCTATTGTTCAACGTCTTCCCCAGCACTCAGTGGTGTCAGTCTTCTGGATTTTAGCCATTTAAAAAAATATATTTATTTATTTTGAGAGCGGGACAGAGGAGTGCCTGGGTGGCTCAGCTGGTTGAGTGAGGGACAGAGAGAGAGAAAGACAGAGAGAGAGAGAGAGAGAGATCATGAGCAGGGGGAGGGTTAGAGGGAGAAAGAATCCCAAGCAGACTCCCTGTTGAGTGCAGAGCCCAGTGTAGGGCTAGATCTCAAGGCCCTGATATCAGGTCCTGAGCCTAAATCAGGAGTCAGTTGCTTAACCAACTGAGGCCCCCAGATGCCCCCGGATTTCCGTCATTTTAATTGGTGTGTAATGGTATTTTGTTACTCACATGTGAAGTGGAGAATCTTTTTATATGCTTATTTACCATCCTTCTGTCTTCTTTGAGGTGTCTATTAAGGTCTTTGTCGTCCACCCTGCCCCTTATTTTGTTGCTGTTGTTGTTGTTGCTATTTTAATCAAGTTGTGTTTTTTTTTTAAATGTTGAGTAAAGTATTCTTTGTATAGTTTGAATAACAGTCCTTTATCAGATGTGTCTTTTACAAATATGTCCTCGCTGTCTGTGGCTTGTCTTATTCTTTTAAGAATAAGATTATTATTATTATTCTATTTTTTTCCAGGGAAGTTTTTAATTTTAATGAAGTCCAGATTATCATTATTTATTTTCATGTATCATGTATATAAAAAGGCATCACCACATCTATGGTCATCTAGAATTTCTCCTGTGTTACCTTTTAGGAGTTTTACAGTTTTGCATTTTCCATTTAAGTCTCATCCATTTTGAGTTAATTTTTGTGAAGGGCATAAGGTCTGTGTCTAAATTTTTTTGGTTGTGTTTTTTTGTTTGTTTGTTTTCTGCATGTGAATGTCGGCTGTTCCAGAGCCATTGGCTGGAAAAACTAGTTTTGCTTCACTGTGTTCTTTTTGCTGCTTTGTCAGCGATCAGTTGACTGTACTTATGAGGGTCTGTTTCTGGGTTCTCTATTCTGTTTTATTGATCTGTTTGTCTATTATTTTTCTAATACCACCACCTTGATTACTTGAGCTTAGAGAGAATCTTGAAGTTAGCTAGCATTGGTCTTCTAGCCTTGTTCTTTTCCTTCAATATTGTGTGCATATTTCTGGGTCTTTTGTCTCTCCCTAGAAACTTTAGCATCAGTTTGTTAATATCTTCAACATAATTTGTAGGGATTTTGATTACTTTACTTTTTAACTAAATGAGAATTCCATTGTGCTGTCTCCTGAAAATGCTGTTTTCATCTCCTCTCAGATTTGGGTTAATAAGAAGGACATTGCCTTAACTGAAAACTGCTGGTGGTCCACATTTGGTACTTCTCTTTTCTGAAACAGAAGTAATAAAGACTATGAGCATGTACTCCCCAGTATCACCAACAGTAAGGAGTATATATCATGATGAAAATAGCAGCAACATGTGAAACTTCTTTTAATCAACTATTTTTCGTAAAATGAAATAAAGGCAGCTGGTTTATATATTTGGCACCTTCATTAATAGATACTAAATTGTTTTGTTTTATTTATTAGGTTCAAAAAATTAAAATTACATCTCCCAACAAATACATATAAATAATTAAACCCAATTAAGAGCAATTTCAAGGGTTAGTAAATCTGTCTTTTCAAAAGTTTAATAGAGTACTAGGGCAGTCTCACGAATTCTTATGAGATAAACGATGGCATTCTGGGATATTAATAACCAATGTCTACTTCTGTAACTAACACTATGTAAAAATGACACCTAGAAAGCATTTTCTGAACTCCACAGAGAAGCATATGCTACATGTTGGACAGTATCTATTTGCCCATCTGTCTCTGCAAAATGGCATCTTTAGAGGCCTTGGCTTGTTCCAGAAAGCCCACTGTTCGGCTGCTGAATGTTCAACTGAGAATGTTTGTAGGGATGTTGACCTAAAATCCATTTATCAGAACAACTCCCTAAAGAATTATTTTCATATTTTTAGTTGTTGTATTTTTTTAATTGTAGAGAATAAATAAACTAATATTACACACGGTTGGATATGTACAATTTTGGATAAACAAAGGCTAACATTTATATTTTTGCTATAGAATCACTAGTTGCTTTTTCTAATAATCCTTTAAAACTAAAGACCTTTTAAAAATCCATCCCCTTTTTCTATTTCTCTTTCCATTTTCTTCTTCATATAGAACTCTATTATGAATTCACTGTGTATTCTTCTTACTCATATTTTTATTTCGCTGTGTACCTATTATCCATGAACAGTATCTAACATTGATGTGTTTTTAAACATTATTGCGAATGCTATCATAATAAATTATCTAGGACAGATCCATGGACAATTCTCTTGTTTAACTGAGTGAATCTTTGTAACATTTATGGGAGATCTATAAAAGTTTTTGAGAATTTTATATCAGCAGAAATACTGCAGGTTAGACTGAAAGAGAGAGAAAAGACATAAAATAAAAAAAAGTATTGGATTCCCCAGATTCTCATGGCAAGAAACAAGTTGATAGAATTATTCAGCTGCAAAGACCTACTACCACTTATGAAAAAAAGGATGATTCAGAGCACAGAGCCTTGAGCCAGAGGACAGAGGTGCAAGGACAGAAAGAAGATTCTTCTTAGACCTTGAAACCTAATGACATTTGTGTGACTGAATTTCAAGATTGTATGAGATTAGCGTCTCTGTTTTCCTTCCATTTTTTTTTTTTCTGTTTTAAAGTGATATATTAGCTCTTACTCTATTGTTGTTCTACTGTTGGATTTTGGCAGCATATAAGCTTTTATTAGTTTTCCAAGGCCACAGGTGGAGAGAAATTATGCTGGAGGATGGATTATACTGAGACTCATCCATACCCAGTTGAGATGATTTAGGTGTTTGGGATGCCTGAGCGACTTGTAGATTGAGTGTCACACTCTTGATTTTGGCTCAGGTCAATATCTTGGGGTGATAAGATTGAGCCCTGTGTCGGGCTCTGCAAACAGAGCCTCCTTGAGATTCTCTTTCTCTCTTTCTCCTGCCGCTCCCAATCATGTGCATGCTCTCTAAATAAGAAAGTAATAATTAATTAATTAAGATGATGACATTTTGTACTTCTGAGATGAAACTGCATTGAGATTTTTGGATTTAGAGATGATTCCAGAATGGATTGGAGATGTTGGAAGGCAGATAATTATATTTGATATATATATGAGCCTTTGACTTTAAGTGGTTGGGTTATATTGTGGGCAGGATAATGGCTTCCTGGGGTATGTCCATGCCCTATTCATTGGCACCTGTCAATAGGTAAACAAACAGAGTAAAGGGGATTTTGTAGTTCTCATTAAGGTTAAGGACTTTGAGATAGGGAGATTATTCTTGATTATTCAGGTGGGCATAAAGAAATCACATGAACCATTGAAATTAAAGAATATATCCTGGCTTTGGTCTGAGAGATTGATGACAGAAGGCAAAAGACTGAATCTTAAGATAGTCCTGCAACTACATGTAAAGATTCTCCCCTGGAGTCTACAGAAAGGAAGACAGTCCTAACACCCTGTTGATCTTAACCTGATGAGACCTATGTTAGATTCCTGACCTAAAAAACTCTCAGACAATGCTTCTATCTTGTTTAAGCCACTGTGTTTGTGTTAATCTTTTATGGCCACATGGAAAACCAAAAAAGTATAGGGTAAGTCAATAGTATATTTTTAGATTCTATCTAGGGCTACATTCCCAGGTAGAGTTTATTCATTTTAATTGCAGTATTATATTTTAAGATACAAATAAATCACACTTTACCCATTTCTGTTCGGATAAATATTTATATTGTTTCCAGTTTCTTTCTATAACAAACCGCGGACAGAAACAAAAACATTCTTCCTATGTCTGTTAGTACTCAGTGCAAAAGTTCCTAGACTACATCTAGAGATATAAAAGTTTTGTGGCATTAATTATGCATATTTCAAAATTGTTAGATATTTCCAATGCTTTCTAAAGTAGTTATCCCAATATTAAATTATGGCACCTGTTGATATATTTGATAACCTCCCTCCAAATAGTTTCTTATTTTTTGTTGAATTGATCCAATTTTCATTTTCCCCACTCATCCCATTCAACTTTAGAAGTCTTGCATTTTATTTTCTATCATTCAGTTACCCATACACTTTAACATGCATGAATATTTTAATAAAAAACTCCTTATTATCCTCAAATTTCTTTTAGAATAATATAAGATCATTAGCTCACTTTAAATCTGCTTTTCCTCATTCTACTTCCCTGTAATTTAATTTTAGTTTCATATTGTTTTTAAGTACTCCATTGCTCATTTATTATATTTTTTTTTCAATTTTTATTTAACTATACTAGCATTTTTCAACTATTAATCATTAATTCTTATTGAAACCTACTCTCCCCCCCCCCTTTTAAAATTCAGTTACCTTCTTCCTAAAGAACATCCTTTGATAATTCTCTAAGGGATGATTTTTAAATAATTCATTTGAAATGGACATTTCTTTTACCTCAGGATTTTGAAATTATTATCCACATTTCTGACATTTCTTTTTTCTTTTTTTTTAAAGATTGTATTTATTCATTTAGAGAGTGTGTGTGTGTGTGTGTGTGTGTGCACGCAGAGCACACAGAGAGACAGAGGGACAAGTAGACTCCATGCTGAGTACAGAGCCCAGCACGGAGCTCAGTCTCTGGACATTGAGATCATGACCTAAGCAGAAACCAAGAGTCGAATCCTCAACCAATTGAGCCATCCAGGTACTCCTGCCCCTTTGTAAAAAAAAGATTTTGTTTATTCATTTAGAGAGAGAGAGAGAGAGACATTTATTTTTTTCTAATGTGAAAACTGCTATAAATCAAATTACTTTTTTTTAATAAGAAATCTTTCTTTTTTATACATTTTTTAATGTTTCTGATGTCTTGCAAACTCACCACTATGCATTTAAAAGTGGAATATTTTTGATCTTTTTAATTTTATTGGGACTTGATGGGCTTATTTAATCTAAGAATTCAAGTATTCCTTAACTCTGAAGAGAAAATAGCTACTATTATCACTTAAGGCTCTGCCTCTTTATTATTGTCTCCATTTTCTCCTCCTGAAATGTCTATTAACATGCAGGATCTTCCCATTATATATATCATGTTCAATTTATCTTTTATATTGTGCACCTCTTTATTTTTTTCTCTTTGCATTCTAGGTGATTTCCTCAGATCTATATTTAAATTCTTCAATCTTTTTCTCCATTGTGTTCATTTTTTAAAATGCAATTCTGCTATTCTAAATGGAATTCATTTCTAGAGTGATTTTTGGCAGGGCTTTTATTTTTTATTTTTATTTTTTTGGTGCTTTGTTACATTTTCCTGTTTCTTTTTTATACCAATCTTACGTTTAGCAAGTGGTATCGGTCACCTATTATCAGGAGTCTAAACACTTCAGCTCACTGATCTTAGCATCAGAGTCACCAAAGAGAAGACATCAGTCAAGTACTGGATGGAACAATGCTTTGCTCACACAGAAAAGGCAGAGCAAGATCAGTTTCAGTTGTGTGTGCCAGCAGGTCCCAGGGCCTGCAGATCCCTCCTGGCAGCCAAAGCAGGGCAATTGGCCTGCATGCACTTCTTTTGTGCTAAATCAGAAGAACCCCACCTCCCCTCTGCAGGGGACAAATATAGTAGTGGGATTGGCCAGGTGCCATATGCCACACATGCTCAAGCAGGACAAAGGAGTACACAATGAGTCTGAAACTGGGAAAGATAATCCCACACAAGGCAGCAAGTCCAGTACAAGCCATAAGAATCCTTTATCTCATGGTAAGGAAATGTTCCAGGCCTAAGGCCCATTCTATGGGGCTGAGCTGGAGTTAAGAAACTGTGCATAATACTGCCTTTCTCAATATCTCATATTTTCTATTTTTTCCTTTTCCTCTCTGATAATCTTAAACACACTTTTCCAAAAGCTTCTTTAATAAGCCTGGTTTATTTCTTCTTATGGTTTATAAAATGTCAGTATACGTTTATTTACTGTGTCGTTTATTTTCCACAGAGTTCTGTGTTGTTAGAATTGTCTCCATGAGGTATATTTGTAGGTGACTCTGCTCCGGGCCCTTTGTTTTCTACTGGTTCCAAACTTGCTTTTTTTAATTTAACTTTGGGTTTCTGCATCATGCTTGTAGAGTAACAGCTACCCCTCACATATGAATGAAATGGATGCAGTTCTATAATTTTTATCATCAGGCCATAGGTGCATAGAAAATTTTCTCAGTGCTTCCAAAGGCTTGTATCTAGAGCCTGTATCCTGAACCCATTCTAGAAGCCAGTGTTAGAGCTTCAGTCTCATCATTTAAGTTTATATTTCATTCATATATTACTGACTCTTCCAGATACCTCCCTTACCTATTCTTTAAATTTTGACTCTTCTTTTTATTTCTGGAATTTTGTATTTCTCTTCCTTTGATATGTTTAGTAATACATTTAATCTGTTATTCTGATGTGTTGGGCTTGAAGTCAAGCCTTTCTAAGTCAAATTGGCCCACCATATTCGTTATCTTTAATATATGTATCAATGGTAAAATATAGTAAGTCACCAACTGTGGGCTGGTTTTCTGTATTTTCTTGCTCTTCTCTTATAGACAATGCTAAAGAAGAAGAAACTTTAATAAAATATCTTTCTATGTATTTATCCCTTTCAAATTATTCATTTAGAAGAGAAGCTAGGGGCAGCTGAATGGTTCAGTCAGCTAAGCCTCTGCTTTTGGCTCAGGTCGTGATCCCAGGGTCCTGGGGATCCTGACTCCATGTCAGGCTCCCTGCTTAGTGGCAAGCCTGCTTCTTCCCATCCCTCTGCCCTTCCCCTTGCTCATGCTCTCTCTCAAAAAGTGAAGTAAAATCTGAAAGAAAAAGAAGAGAAGCTGATTCTGGCAATTCAACAGCCTGAATTGCTGGTGCTTATCTAGATAGCTGTGCCACATGGCAGCAAACCAGAAATGTTGGTACCACTGCTGGTATTCATTAAGGGTGATGGGGTATTTTGGTCTGGAGTGTATTCAACTATTCCCACATAGAACATCTCATGTGCATGATCATGGGGAAGAAATGACTAGTTTCAGGAACAACTATGAAATGACTATAAGGTTTAGGGAGAAGAAAGAGAGTGGAACAAATAATAATTTTATGTAGCAATGTAGTAGGGCTATTCCAGGGTTAAAAATAAACACAAAATAGCATTTCTATGATTTTTGCATCTTGTGCATATTGCACAAGTGGTTGCACTTCCAACCATTTCTTCCCAGCTAGTTTTGTAGATTTCTTAGGGGGTGACTTACATGTACCATTGAAGCTGTTCTCCTTGATCACCACATGGTTTCTAGCATTTCCGTATGCTCCTTTTTGGGCTTGCTGTGATACTATCTCCTCATGCTGCTGGGGCTGAAATTACCAATGCCAGCAAGGCCCACTAAAGGCACAAGAAAAAGCAGATGCAGATATCCCCTTCTGCTTTCCACTTTCCAGTTGTAGGTGAGTCCAACTTCCAGAGTAGCCTGAAAAAATATATATATATAATAATTATAATTATAATTATATAATCTTCTAGTAACACCATGAATAAATTAACTAATATTTGTTATAAACTTAACCTGTGCCCAGCATATTATCACATCCAAACAGAGCTGATGTAGGTAGGCACTTTTACTACCTGTTTTTGCATTTGAGGAAACGTATCAAAATTTTTAAAAAAGGCTTCCCAAGGTCTCAAGGCCAGTAAGGAGTAAATCCTGGACAATCAACTATACCCAAAAGCAGACCTCAAGCTCTTAAATAACATACCATTTTGTGTATTTATAAAACATATTTTTGAAAACTTATTTGTGGCTGCCACTGTGCTAATGTTTTATATGTTATATTGCATTACTTCCTTGAAAGTAAACCAAAAAAATAAAAATAGACTATTATTGTTTTTTTTAAAGGTTTTATTTATTCATTTGAGAAAGAGCAGAAGTGGGTAGGAGAGGCAGAGGGAGAGGGAAAAGCAGACCCCCTGCTGAGCAAGGAGTCCTACATGACAGGCTACGGGGGCTCAACCCCAGGGTCACCCTGGGATCATGACCTGAGTTGAAGGAAGAAGCTTAACTGACTGAGCCACCCCGGTGCCCCTAGACTATTATTGTTTTAATCCCAATTTAGAAGTCACTAAGCTTCAAAGACATCAAGTAACTTACCCATGACTATGCACAATAAGCAGCAAAAGGTAGTTTAAATCAAAATCTGTCTGGTGCTCACACTCTTCAACTATTATTTTGTTACACATCCTCAAAATAATAGTACATTAAATTCTTGGTGACTTGCTAAATTTTAAATAAATTCTTGGTGTTATCATTTGTGTTCTAGTTTAGGCTCTTCTTCCAAGACTAAAGCTGAGAGAAAAACATTGGTGCTATATTAAAAGCGATCTTTCTTATCTATGCTTATCCTAAACCCTGAAACTAAAATGTGATTCTTGATCAGTTTTCCAAAGAGTAAATTACTTACCTCAGGAATTAATGTAAAGTGGATCACCACTGCACTTAAAATCAAAATCCAAAGATGGCTACAGTTGGGGTTCAACTTGGACCCTTGGGAAAAAAATAAAGTGCTTTTTTTAGTGTAATACTTGAACATAAAAACAGAAGTCAGAGGTGTGCATTAAGAGATCTCTTAACTTCACAGCAAAAACATCAAAGGTAGTTCATACACTTTCTTTTCTTTTTGAAGTGATAGAACTTTTCCTAATGTCTATTCTAGTGCCACTTTATATAACAGCTCAAACCATAATATCTTCTGTGCATTTTTATTTCAGGTGGCTTACACTGTTTCTAAAAAAGAAATTGAGAGAATCTAATTTCTATGATTTGATATAGGCACAGAAAACTAGAAAAATATTAATTGATCATTTTAAGAAACATTGATTTGAAATGGATTCTGTTATCAGTGCTAGTTTTTGCCTTTATTGATGTATTTGTTGTCCAAAAAAAAAAAAATGCAAAATAAGTTTACTAAGACAAAGGTATTCTGAGTAACCCAGAGTCTAAAGTATTATCCCTCAAATGTAATTAAAACCAAATAACAGTTTAAGATTTTTCCCTCTCTCCTACCCACAACTACCACTCTACAACGCAGCACTAAAAAATCCCTGGAGGAAGTTATAAATGTTTCCAACAAACAAAATGAAGAGAAACATTAGTCAGTTTCAAGCCTCATTTACTCAATGATGGGCGGTAACAATGTCATAAATCACTGACTACCTTTTAAGTCATATGATCTTTTGTGCCACGGGCCTTTCTTAATCTTTTTCTTTAACCAACATGGAAATATTTGAAAAATAAATATTTTCAAGAGCTCAAGAACATGGAATGTGAACAATATATCAGAGTAATGATGAGTTCTCAGAAATAATCCAAGGCAGTTGGAGGCAGCAGTTCATAAATGTCATTTATTAATGATATTTGGTAAAACTATCCTTTTAAAGAAAGTCTATGTGAGAGAAATGCATATTTAATAACAAATGGAAATCCAGGCTGCAGTGCCTTAAGAGATAATTTCAGCATTTCCGAGATGAAATACACCTTCAGTTTGACCAAACAATGTCCCACTATTGCTTAGCTAATTAACTACATATGCTTCACATCATATCTTAAGGATCTGTTTTAATATTTAGGATGGAAACAAGACATTTTAATGGAGGTTTAAGATTATGAACAATAGTTTATACTTCAAACCTAAACCATGTAATGAGAGAACATATTTTGAATAGTACAAGCCTATTTAAATGCCAGATTTGCAGTTGTAAATCATATGCAATTTATTTAAAGCTTAGATTCATTCCTTAATTTAAAATGTTACTTCCTTTTATTAATGGGAAACAATATTTAAAAGCCAATGGCATTGCTAAAAGAAAATGGCATGCCTAGAAAAATCGTAAATGACTTTAAGCACTTTACACGTTAAATCTACCAGAAATGCAAAATAATTACATAAAATACTATTTAATGAACATTATACCTCTGAACAGTCTATTGACACTTCTGAAAACTTTGAAACAAGTATGTGAGAATTATGTATCATTTTGTGCCGCAGTATCAATTATAAATTAAAATAATGCTTGATTTTAAAATGGAATTATTAAAAATATCCAACACTTACTTTTTGGCTTAAACTTAAACATAATACATGCAAATATAGCTTTTGTATGTAATTCTTGACTATTATATTTTCCCCTCACTTTAATAGTAAAGACTCTCATTTTCTTACTGATTTTGTTGCCCAGAATATATCCTCCAATGTGGGGTTTATAAGTGCAGAGAAGGATGAAAATTTGGCTCCTTTGAAGATGTTACAGAAGTAATATCTTTCAAAGCAAAAGGAGGTTTTAGACTTTCTGAATGTCTTTGGCAGAGTCTATTGCAATGGGTTTCATACTTTGGTAGCATTGAATTCAGAGAACAAATGACTGTGCTTTTGTAGGAAATGTTCACTTGTCCTTTTCTTCTGCTTTCTGAGGATGGAATGAAAAAAAGAAATGCTATAGAAACTAACCTCTCTGGTCTTTGTTAAATGTGGATACACTTTTTTTTCCCCCTTCCATATAACCAATTTACTCAATTCACAATCTAAAAATATGAATTGCTTAAAAAACTGCTTCAATTCTTATTTTTTAAATTCTCATAAAGCTTTACAAGTTCCTTTTTAAAGATAGTTACATAAAAGTCTCTAATAGAGCAAGCCATTTACAATTTCCCTAATGCAATAGAAAATATAAATTGGCAGATAAATTACCATTTTACAAAGACAAATGTTTTTATATTGACATCATGTTCTTATTACTATACTTGTAAAACATAATATCATTAACAGAATAAGTGTTTAGTGACAATTAGCATCATGGACCAAATTAGTTTGGTTTTGAAAAAAAAAAAAAGTAGCTGCTTTATACAATGTGTGTTTACATGAGTAGTGAGTGCTCCAGAAACTGAAAGAAAAAAAAAAAAAGATTTTTTAAAAAAATCTAATGAAGATAACTGCTTTTGCCACATGCCTAATTCATAGTACATAAGTTAGAAATGGGTTGAGCACATCATTCAGAACAAAACAAAGTTATTATTTATTTTAGAGAGAGCACGAGTGGGAGGGGCAGAGGGAGAAGGAGAGAATCTCAAGCAGATTCCAGCTGAGCATGGAGCACAATGCGGGGCTCAGTCACAACCCTGAGATCAGGACCTGAGCCGAAACCAAGAGTTGACACTTAACCAACTGTGCCGCCCAGGTTCCCCTTGAGCATGTCATTTTTACCCATTTATCATCATTAGCACCATTAGTGTCATCATCACCATCCAAAACAAAAACAATTCCCTTTAGAGAAGTTATTTACTTATATACGAGAATTGTTCGGTTGTCTGTGGAAATACATGGTTTGAGGTTGAGATTCCTGTTCTGCCTTTTGAACTATTTGAATAAGTTGGACAGTCTACTTAATTTCTCATTTTACGTTGAGTAGGTTGGTTAAGACGCTGCCTCATAGATGATGAACAATTAATAAATACTATTGTTATCTTTGACTATCATTACTGATACGATACTATAATTATAATTATCCCCTTTTTATAGCTAAATTTTAAATTTTATTCTTAGGTGATACATCTAGAAACTAAACATAGGGATCTAAATATAAGCAGTCAGTTGAATTCAGGGCCTAAGCTACCTAAATGTAAAAACAATGCTAAGTTTTTTTAAAGATTTTATTTATTTATTTATTTATTTATTTATTTATTTATTTATGATTTTATTTTTTTAAGTAATCTCTACATCCAACATGGGGCTCGAGCTTACAACCCTGAGAACAAGAATCACTGATTCTACTCTCTGAGCCAGTCAAGTGCCCCAAAATAATGCTTTTTTCTCTCTAAGTGGACAGTAAGTTAGCTCACTCAAGACCAGATGCATGTTTGAAAAATGATATTCTGTCAAATAAATATGTATTGGATAAAAACTTCTTGTAAAGCATATGGTATACTCAAGTGCAATGAAAACATAAAACTATATCTGATAAAGATGAAGAAGCAGATTTGCTGAAAACAAAATGAAATTAATTAAATAAATTTACAAAGCAAACCTGATTAAAATATATTTTTAGAAAAATTGCTTATAGTTCCAATATTAGTTGTTTGGGTATTTTTTCCTAAAAGCATATAGATGAAACACATCTAAGCCCAATAAAAAGTAGAAGGAAATGAACCACCTATCATCATCTGCTGCGGGAGAAATCAGTATAGCAAAAGCTCCCATCAGGTGATGAATAAGAAACATTTCAGCCTGAGTTTTAGAGAAAACGAAATAAAAGAATAAGATTCGGGAGCACTCATTCTCAGAAAGAATTGCAGTCTAGTCCTGTGGAAGATTAGAACAAAATCCAGTTTACAAGCAAACCTCCTGGTTAACATTCTTCTAATAAAAGAACAAAAGCATACCTGATATTAAGTTAGTGATAAACAACAGATAAAATATGAAAATGTCCATGGAAATTTCTGGCAAAGGACTTGTGCACATGAATTGAGAATATAGCATAAAAGAAAAGAATATAGCATTAAAGTACAAGAGGCTGCACTTTATTGGTCCATTCATAGATGGATCATATATCAGGCAGAGGGCCACAGGCTGTTATCTAGAATATTTTTAAATTGAATAATTTCACAAGACCTCCCCCACACACATGCACATATTGTGATCTAAAATGTAACTTAAAAAAATGAAAATTTATTTATTTATTTATTTACTTATTTATTTATTGAAAGTAAATTTAAATTTAAGTAGCTCTCCAATTGACTACAGTACAATTTCTCTAGGTGTACAAATTAATCCCTAAGCAGTAAATACATCATGATTAAGAAAGATGCTGCACTGAAAATCAGAAGAATATCTTGCTAAAATAGTAAAGAAATTTTGGTCTAATACATTTGCATTAAGTGTCAATTTTATGGAAAATTCTAACTAAGGCCTAATTGCATTAAATGTTTAAAAAGTTCAGTTTTAAAGCTCTATAGACTATTTTAGGAAAGTTAAAAAATACTGAAGACATAAACACAGCTTTATAGAGCAGGAAAAAATGGTAGTCACAAGTCTGAAGTGTCCACATTAAATAAGGGATACAATAAAACACTTCATGATTGCTATTTATACCATTAGAAAGTATCTAAACACATTCCAAAAGTATAGATAAATATAAGGTAATCAATGTCTTTGTTGGATCGTCCAGTGGATGAAGTCAAGGAACATTTTGAACTCAATGATACGCGGTCCTGAAAACTTAAATTATATGATTCCCTACCTAATGTTCTAGATATTTCTTAGCAGTTCCTAGAGTAGTCTGGGCACTCAGAATCGATTTTCTTATTACAAAGTATTGATGAATCTTCTTGATCACCTCCATCTGATGATAACTGCACATAAGTTCAAATAGAATGCAGATTAAGATAGATAGGTGAGTCCGATCTCCATGTTTATTAACAGATTAAGAACAAGACATACATGGGGGTAGGGTATTAGGGGAGTGGGGAGAAAGGTTGAGGAGGAGAGAAAGACCAAAACACACACACAAAAAAACAACAAAACAAAACAAAAAACCAAAAAACACCCTTTGAAGGGCTGGCTGCTAAGAGGAAGGAGTGACTATATATCATACAAGGCTACACGAAGCCACTACATTGCTTGCAATCCAGATCCCAATTTTTGTCCGTGTGCTAGAGTTCATTAACATATAGTTTTAATCAGTACATGGAGTGCTTTATCTATAAATGCAGTTTTATTTTAGAACATTCTGATCCCAGTGTCTTTTCCTAGAAGAATACTCAGCAGAGATTTCAGCCAAGGTCCCTTTAGTCAATCATTTTGGAATATCTTCAAATACAGGAAAGAAAAAAAATTAAGAGAGTTTTATATGACCTGTTAACCCATTGTGTCCTCCTGACTAATATGACAATATAACAAGGCAAAAATTACGGCATATTTCACTGTACATTGCATACCCCTCAAGGCCAGCATATTCTATATCATGTGACTCTTTAAGTTCTGTACCTAATAGTTTTTTAGGAAGGTTTATTTTTTTCCCTATACTGAAATATGGATTCCTTTATTTCTATTATTCAAATTTGCTTCTTTTTCATTATCCAACTGTGTGATTCTAATTACGAAGATTCACTAGTCAGCAGTCTCTGTATACTTAGACTGTATATTTTGCTTTATTCTATAGGCAATAAGGAGCCATTGAAAACATTGGAGCTCTTAAGTGACATGATTAAGTATGCTTTTTGGTATGATTCATTGGCCTCTCTATGTAGAATGGATTCAGTGAATTGGATTTGAAATATTACAGACATCTAAAAGACTTATTTGATGAGAGCAACACATATTACATATATTGTTAAATTCCTTCTGCTTAGAACACTCATTCTCCAGATCTTCATCTGACTGGCTCCCTAATTACGTTTCAATTTCTCCTGAATAGTCACCTGCTCAGGGAAGCTGTTCCTGGCTACGTCTCTGAGATACTCCTTCACTTACTCCCTTGATTTCCTTTTTTCGTCTTAGCACTTACTACTGCTGCCTAGTTATGTGTCTAACTTGCTTAACTTGTGTTTCATTACTAGAATCCAACCCTAAGAGGACAGTGACTTTGTCTATCTTCTTTACCACAGTAACTCTAGCCTGGAAGAATTTCTGGCACAAGAGAAACCATACATTTTTATTAAAATGAATAAGTGACTTGAAAAGTAAGAATGCAGATCAAGGCATTAGTGTTATTAACAGAAAACAGGACACTAATAATATTTACTATTCTAGAAAGTACAAAAACTATAATTTCTACCTGCCTTTACTCACCCTAAAACATTTTAGGAAATCTACTCAAATATACTAAAATGTATTTAAAGATAATCTCAAAATTTAGGAATACCTAGCTCCCAAATATATTCCTACTTGATCCCAGCCTATTTTCATCTTGCCTCAAATTTGTTAATTCCTTGGCCCCATATTTAATCCGCCACCCTCATTCTGGTTTGGTTCCCAGTGTGGGAACCGCCATGTGTCGAACTGCTCATGTGTATACAGTATGCCAATATAAATTTAATACATTCAAAATATATAGTCTATGTTGCTTTGCACAGTTTTTTAGTGTCATTGTGGAAAAATTGAGAGCATTCTTTATTTTCTAATGTAGCTTTGAAGCATGTCCTTAGCTACCTATAATAGTCAAAATTACACACTTGCCCTAATAACTTTTATTCTTAGTCTTAAATCAAAAGGAGGCTCTTTGTGCTTTAAAAAATGCAAGCTATTAGTTTCATAAAATGTATTTATTTTGACATAACAATAAAATAAATATTAGTTAACTAATATGTCAGTTTCCATGATTCATGTTAGAATTAAAAACAGTAAGTCCAAAATAATTACATAGGTAAGGCATGTTGATTAATGTGATGAAAGCATAAGCAACTTTTCTATTGCTCAAAGTTATATTTACTACAGATTTGAGATTCCCAGTGCTGTAAACTTCCCATGATATCTGAAAAACTTATTAGGCATAGAGGAAATTCGATCTAAGGAAGGCATTCTCATCTCTTTCATAACCTGCAAATCCCAAAATAAAAGATGAGAAAGGGTTTAAGCAATAAGCCCAGATTTTGAAGTATTCATTTATTATTATTATTATTGTTATTTAAAAAGAATCTATGTATAAAAAAGGCAAGAAAGCTTTTTGCCTTAATAGCCTTTGCTTCTCATGAACAACTGAACCTCAAAGGAACATTCCATTATTGGGCAGTATCTTTTGAGATCTTCCAAATACTTTCACAGTGAAAAAGCTGATGTGTTGCTGACATGAATCTTTTGGTAAAAAATGGACTTTAGCACCTGTGCTAATAGTTATAACCTTTTAAACTTCTTTTCCTGAATAAAATAATTTTTATTTAGATACTTTTATATTCTGAATATAGCTAAATGTAGTCCTGCCTCTCATTTAATGTAATAATTATATAACCATCATACAGTTATCTTAAGATAACTATAAGATAGCATAGTATAATTATCTTAACATAATTATAGTATAGTTATCTTACTGATGCCTAGCTTATTATGGTTTATTAGAGGAGTCAGTTAGTTCTAGTCACTAGCTGATTTATATGGTGGAGCCTAGAACAGAATGAGAGAAAAATAATTATTTTCTGTAAAAAGAAAAGTAACTGTCACATTATTATACTGAAATTGCGAATTTGATGTCTTTCTTCCTGGACTATAGGGTTCCTGATAATCATATTGTTTACTTTTTCAGCTTTATCTCCAGGGAGTGGCACAGAGCATGGCATATAATAGTTGCATGATAAATGTTATTTAAACAGGCTTAGCAACCACACATCAGAGAAAAGTTATTTGGAAGTAGTAAAGTTCAATATGAAGAAGTAAATTCTAAGGGTTTTCATGATTTCCTTTAAATGTTGCAAGTTCATTTATCACAGTCGATATTATCTCCATCATTACCCCTGTGGAGCTGATATATGTTTCCACTGTACAGATAAGGAAACTGAGGTTTAAGCAGATGATGGCATTTTCCTGTTTCTATAAAGCTAGCACGTAAGTGCTGATGGGCCTGGAATATATACTGAGGACTAACTCCAAAGCATGAGGTCTTTACTGCTGTATTGCTTCTCTTGCTACATAAATGAGTAACTAAACCAGAGCTGACCTTCATTCAGTGTATTGAACAGGAAACCACCTAGTGCCTCTGTCTCTATTAGCACAAAATCAACTTCCTTTCAACCAGATTTCTAGGCAAGTTTCTTTATTTCTTTCTTGATGATCTATTTTCTACAACTAGAAAATATAAGCTCCTCAAGGGTGATGAACTTGTTGTTGTAACCATTATCTGTTGTACCTAGAAGTGGAATAAAAGCATCTGCCTTAGTCCATTCAGGGTGCTATAACACCGTACCACACACTGGGTGACTTATAAAACAACAGAATTGTATTTCTCATAGCTCTGGTGGCTGCAAAGTCCAAAATCAAGTCGTTGGCATGATTGTGTTCTGATGGATGCCCTCTTCCATGCCGCAGACTATCAACTTGTGTGTCTTCCTGTGGTGGGAAAGCTAGGGAGTTCCACAGGGTCTGTCTCATAAGAGCACTACTTCCGATCATGAGAGCTCTGCCCTCCTGCCCTAATCACCTTCCAAAACTGATCACCTCCTAATACCATCACCTTGAGGGTTTCTTTGAATTGTGGAGAGACACAACATTCAAATCATAGCAGTATTGCACTGGAACCATACTCTATAAGAGGCTAATCAATCTGCACTGAACTACTGAATGTGTGGCAATACAAGAAATGAATATCCATAATAATTAATTAAGTTCATTGTTGAATGGCAACAGAAATATTATTACAATAGTGCTTCTCAGCACTATGGGTCTAAGACAAAGGGTGATATTACAGTATAGTTAAAATAGAGAACCACTACAAAAAAAATTATACTCTTAACATCCTTAATATTTAAAAGGCCATTCAAATACTAGGGGCTTAGATATGAAGCAGTTCTCTTGTTGTGTAATGGAGTCAAGAAGTCAAAGAACCTAGGTTCAAAATCAAGCTCTAACGTGTATTAATTGTGAGCTTTTCAATAAATCACTTAATCCCATCTGCAAATGGCAATAATAATAGTATCTGGCTCTTAAATGTGTTATAAGACTAATACATTGTTAGAAAATAAAGCCCTTAACTCAATGCTTAGCATATTATAGTCATTTAAAAGAATTGTTATTAGTGTTTGAAACTCTAGCTTTCAATTATATTCAATTACTTTATAAAACCCTGTTTGAGAAACAAAAGATAATTTACATATGCAGTCACGTGCTTTAAACCATTTTTATAGCTAAGAGAAGGTTTGTCTGGTTATTTCTAAGAGAGTGATTTACATATTTTTGGTTAATTCCTCCGGATTGGGCACTGCTAAGTTACTAAATGTAAACTGTTCCATTTATAACTTTAATTTTAGTAGTACTAATATATATGAATAATCGCATAAAACTGCTAACCCAAGTAATAGAAAGCCACATTATTGCAGGTGGTTTTTAGGCAGGTTTATTATAACTTATTTTTTTAAGATTTTCATTCAGACTTCTGCTTATCTGAGCAGAATATAGCAGTGCATAGTTACCTAGCATACCAGAGGACTCTGAGAAAGGAGAAAACAAACACAACTTTATTTATTTAAGCCATTTGTTTAATGTATTAACAGACTTATCAAAACTACCTGACCAAGATTAATTCTAACTAAAGCAATCCAAGGCAGTAACATCCGTGACTTGTTTCAAGGAGCTAGCAATTAGTTGACTCTATTAGTTCATTAAGTATATTTATTCACTGTATTCTTTTCTTGAATAATGAGGGAAAATTATTAATTTAGTTTCTGAATCAGTATTTCCCAATTTCATCATATTAATTTTCAAATTTCAAAACAGTCTTTAATTTTTGTGCAAAGTTTTCTTCATTATTTAATTTTTTCATATATGGTTCTAAATGTGTTCAAACTCACAACAGCAAAAAAGTAGACTGTACTACTTCATCACCATTGCCACAGCTGGTCGTTTCCTGGTAGCAGTCCTGTCAGACTTAACCAATGGCCCATTGAAGGCTTTCAGTAAGAGTTAAAATCTAAATAGATACATGCCATTGGGAAGATTTGTCTTATCAAATACTTTTGGTAATTTTGTTTTCTCTGTGATCTCATTATCAGTTCCCTTGGAAGTGAAGAGGTCTTAAACTTCCTTATCACATTCTTGTCAATGGGAGGAAAAAGAAAGCTTCAGAGACCTTTGGTTCTATGTATTTCTGCCAATCAAGGTAATCCAGGAGATAAATGCAACAATAAGAAAAGACCCTATTCCTTTGTTCACCATTAATTCATCACACTTTTCACAGCTGGATCTCAACTGAAGCAACACAGATTTGACCTTTAAATCTTAGCTTGGCTGCATTTGATCCTATCTCCCACAGGTATAACTTCATGGAATTCAGTACGTCTATTGCCCTTTTTCCATAATTTGACTTTGATTTATCTTTTAACTATCAGCAGTCAACATTAACGCACTAAACCATAGGTGTGAAAATCAAGTGCTGTGCTTTATCGGCCCTGTAATCAAATATATCTATCTGATGCCATTCTATTAACTTTAAAGCAGAAATACAATTTGATTGTGTTGATTTAGTAACAGAACAAATTTGCACAATTAGTTATCTCATTATAACTATTTTATCTGCTTTGGGTTTTTGAGATTGAGGTACAGTTACAGGCAAAACATATCAAGTCATTGGTGAGATCAAAATATAGCAATGATTCAGGTACAGTATTCAGTTATTCTTATGATTTCACCTAAAACAATTTTATTGATGTATTTCTTTATTTTTTCCACCTCCAGCAGACACGTGGTGCAATCTAAAGCGGCACTGAAAGTTAATTCAAGAAGGTTTACTGAACAATAAAAACTTAAATCCGTAAAGACCACTTTTTCCTAATAATTGTTTCTTTTACACTAGTATAAACCTACCTGACCCTCCAGTAATTTTTTACTTCTAAGCAACTGAAAGTTAATGAACCACAAATTACACTGAGGAAGAGAATTGGCTTTTTACAAGGAGCTGGAATGTGTTGAATGTGGTGAGAGACCATTAACAAATCTGTCAATTAGCCTGGAAGGTATTTTGACTTTTATGTCTTCTGTTTGCTTGCTCAGTATATCAGATGAATTCCCTTCATTTTGTTTAGTATTATTTTTAATAATAACAATATCCAGACAGCCTTTTCTTTTCAGTCTATAATTTATCTTTCATGACAGTCTTCTCTCTGAGGTTTCAGAGGCGTAGGCACAAACTTTTCAGACTCACAGTGTAATTGTTAAAGTTGTAATCCACTTCAAAACCCTTAGTCCAGTAATCTGGGAGAATATACCTCTTTTTCCATAAATTCTTTTATCAGTATATGTTAGTAAAGTAACTGATCCTAATTACAGCATTTCCTCAAACATTCAAAGGCATTTTACTGATATGTCTCTTCTTAGCAGTAATATCTAATTACTAATTAGTAATTACTAATTATTATACTAATACTAATATACTAATACTAATTACTAATTAACGATTAAGTAATTATTAGATAATTACTAATTATCTAATTATTAATATAAAATAAGATTCTTCATTAGTGACATCGTACATTATTGATATTTATAGTCATTAATAGTCTTAACAGTTCTTCCCAAGTGCAAACAGAAGTCTACTAATACTATCTACTGTTTAAGCCAATGATTTTGAAGCCTTGGTAAACCAGAAAGCCTAATTTTAAAACAAATATAACTAAGATAGGTTTTAAAAAACTTTTTTAGATGAAAAAGAAAGCAAAGATAGTAAGATGGAAGAGAACCTTCATTTTCATTTGTTTAACTTTCAGGGCTCAAAAATTAAAAAAAAATATCTATATCACTTGGATAATTACTTAGAAAAGTAATTATAATTTAAAGTACCCAAATTCTTGTTGTTTACTATAGGTAAAAAGGATTTTAAAGAGACTTATGAATAATAATTTTTTATTCTAAAATTTTCTTAAGTGCACTCTTTCAGGTTTCAGGTCTAGGAATAATATTTAAGAAAGAGTGTAGCTACTTTACAGTATAAAAGAAGATAGTCCTTAGGGTTAGAATCTACCAAGGAACAACCTAAGGTGACTGTAAGATACTATATCATACTTGGTCTTAATGTTCCCAGTATCTCTTATATACTTCACTATTACAATTACAGTATTTTGTTGTTATTATTACAACACTCAGAGAATGATGCTTTTTTAAAAAATATTTTATTTATTAATTTAAAAAATATTTATTTATCTGAGAGAGAGAGACAGAGAGAAACACAAGCAAGGAGAAGCAGAGGGAAAAGGAGAAGCAGACTCCCTGCTGAGCAAGGAGCCTGATGTGGGGCTTAATCCCTGTTTCCCAGAATCATGACCTAAGCCAAAGGGAGATGCTTAACCGACTGAGCCACCCATGTGCCCCAAGAATGACACATTATTTTTTTTAAGATTTTATTTACTTATTTATTCATGAGACACAGAGTGAGAGAGGCAGAGATATTGGACAGAAAGAGAAGCAGACTCCCCATAGGGAGCCTGATGCAGGACTGGATCCCAGGAATCACACCTTGAGCCTAAGGCAGATAGATGCTCAACCACTGAGCCACCCAGGTGCCCCAAGAATAACACTTTAATGCTTCATAAATTCAGTTGGGAAAATTATGCAGCAAACAGTTTATGGCCCAAACTGAGACCTCTGACAATTATTAAATCACAGAGATATGTGTGCTGTATGTAGTAATAGATATGTTAGATAAGATAGTTTTTGTTTGTTTACAATAAAGTATTCCACTGATAAATGAAATAGAGAAAAATTAAATAAAGCTGCCAAACACTTCTGTTTTATAAATAATCTTTAATAGCTATGCATTCTCTACCAATATTTTGAGAATCCCATTTACTTGTAATATGGTAATTAAAAACATATTCTGTAAAAATATGCTCCTCTTCATTGAAGACTTTAAAAATAATTGCCTGAGAGAGCGATGCTACTGCAGAGCTTAATGCTTATTTTTTTATTTGAATTGACATTGCTTGGATTGGCAAAATATTCTATTTGCCTACATAATTCAATTTGTATAAAATTTCAATTAGTAAATAATAAGTTATTTTCAGAAATGGAAACAAATTGTGTTCTCTTTCCTACCCTTTTTTTCTTTTAAGTAGACAATAAATCATCAAACATAAATCTATTGTCAATAAAAGATGTTTATGATAACAGATCACACACTTAAACTGAGTGAGCAAAATTCATGTTTCAAATACTCAGAAATCCAATTTTGCTAATACATTCTTGAATTTTACTTTCTAGAGATAATGAACAGTGAATTTCCATGCATGTTAGAAAATACTTACAGATGCACTAACTCATAATAATAAAATTATAAACAGCACATATGCAAAACCTTATATTAATCTTTGACTCTTTCACTTCAGTGTAACAGTTATCTCTTGATAAAATAATGCTGAAAATAATCCATAAAATTTCAGGAGCATACAACACCCATTTATTATTTCTCAGAAGCCAGTTGTCTGAATGGCTCTGTGCCAGCTTTGATTAATTTTCTATGGGTTCATACAACGGGCTGCAAGTAGGTGGAAGTTCAGTTAAGAACCAGTGAGTTTAAGATAACCTCAACTGGTACTACTCAGTTCTGCTCTAGATATTTCTTATCCTTCTGTAAACTAGCTGAGGCTTGGTCCCAGGGTGGTACTTGTGTTTCCAGGTAGAAAGTGGAAATAAGAAAGCACTTCTCAAATCTGCATTTGTAACAGGTTTGCTACTATCCTGGTGAGCAGAGAAAATCCCAGAGTTAGTCTGTAAAGATAGACACCACCACCTCTTGATGGAAGTGGCTGAAATGCCAAATTGTAAAGAGCTTAGATAGTTGTATAGATAGAATGCTGCTGGAGCTTGTGCCAACGATCCATTGCAGTCTACACCTAGTTGGTCATCAGCTCCTTCTGAATACAAAACCATATGGTCTCTGTGGTTCCTTTCTGACCTGTTTCTAATATTACTACCCTTGAGTAAAATCTTGCTGACACTCACCTGAACTATAGGATACTGATCTTATAACTAAATTTCATCTCTCCTAAGTCTTACTTCGCAATATTGTCTGATATTCAATATTGTCTGAATATTGTCATGACCACCACGGGTATCTTTCACAGAAAGATTTGAGGTATTTCTGCAGATTTTGTTTTTCCATTTTGCTCATCTTTTCTACTACATTTAACAACACTAATTTGAACCTGGGATAGTGATATGCTTCTCTTTATAATCTTTCACAGTGTTTACTCATATTGGACACAAAATAACTTGTTTTTAATTAGGTAAAAAGAATAAAAATAAATCGCAAAATAACCAAATTTAATATATCAACCTCAAATATTTAGAGCTATAATTATTTCCTTGGGATTCCCATGAATTTGGGTCACCTTTCTAAAACCTTATAAGTATGACTTTCCTTGAGATGCCTGGCTGGCTCTGTAGGTAGTGCATACGACCCTGATATCAGGGTTGTGAGTTCCAGCCCCATGTGGGGTGTAAAGATTACTTAAAACACAAGATCTAAAAAATATATATGACTTTACTTAAGTCTTATGTTATTGCCTGGATACCAGTTGGATATTGAGTTGATACCAGTTGCCAGTCTTGTGACATTCTAAAACTTTCTAAATACACTCCTTTCTGCATTATTATTACCTTTCAAATCTATGAAATACCATGAAATATTTATAATAAAGGCAATGGTATGTTATATTTGAGTTTGCAGTCCTGAGAGAATTCTTATGGTAGCAAAGAAGTAACATTAAAACAAATGCTCTATTCCCTCTTTGATTGATTGTTATCATAATTATTGTTCCAATCCTCTCAGTATGTAAATCACCCTTGAGGAGTAAATTAGTCCTATGGGAAGTTTCATCAATTCCTTAAAGTATATACTTCATGCAATTATTGTTTTAAGAACTGACTGATACCAATGTGCTTGAAGATTTTTATGATGTTTCCCAAAGGCTTAACTACATCAGCTAATAATGCATTTACTAGTATTTTATGACTCATTGCAGGTTCTGAATGTAGAGTTTGTGTCAGAGAATCCATGAAAGACCATCTTTTTCTCAAAATACATCTACATCATGATGGATCAGACACCAATAGTGTTTAAGTAATTAAACAAGGAGGCCATTAGGCAGGTGGCTCTAATTCCCTGGTACTCTGCATAAGCAAATAAAAACCTAAGCCACAGTCAATTCCTATAAATGCCTCAAGGGTAAGAAGAACAACCAAACACAAACAGCCAACTAAACTTTCTCAAGGCAACCATTCAGCTATAGCCAATCAAATAATTTCCTTGCTTTGCTTCTACATCTTTTCTATAAAAATCTTGTCCCTAACTATCAGTAGAGCACTCCTAACCACTTCTGGTTTAACGTTGTCCAACTGGAATTGATTTTTGTTCATATAAACTTAAAATTTGTAATATGTCTCAGATCATCTTTTAACGGTAGGGAGACCATATAATTTATCCAAACCAGGACACCATTGAGAATGAAAGGAGTCCAATTAATATCTGTAACAGAACATATAGGACTCTTCTAGGCAAAATGAGACACATGGCCACCACGGGTATCAGCAACCTTTTAAAATAAGGTTCCCCACCCAAACTGGAGTGTGCAATGTGCATATGTGTAGGTATGCTCATTTTTGAAGAGATCCTGAGGCCTTGTGGTATTAAAGGAAACCAGAGCCAGATAGTAGTTAAAGCAGTAAGAACAGATTCCATTTAAGAACTATTTACAGGGATCCCTGGGTGGCTCAGTGGTTTAGTGCCTGCCTTTGGCGCAGGGCGTGATCCTGGAGTCCCGGGATCAAGTCCCACATCAGGCTCCCTGCATGAAGCCTGCTTCTCCCTCTACCTGTGTCTCTGCCTCTCTCTCTCTCTCTCTCTCTGTCTGTCTCTCATGAATAAGTAAATTAAAAAAAAAAAAAAAAAAGAGGTGCTGCTTCAGGCACCAAATAGTACATTAAAAAAAAAAACTATTTATAATAGAGGAAAAAAGATCTCAATATAGAACTGGGCTCAATTCTGAATATAGCAAGGACAGGTGGGATTTACAGCTATGAGGGATCAGTGATGAAAAATTACTAAAAGGAGCTACAAAGGAAGGGTAGAGGAATTCTTGCCCAACTCAGCCAATATTATTCTTGCTGAAGGTGGGCCAGAGTGATCAGATACCAGTGGTGGCAGATGAGAAATTTTATCAGGTATTAAGAAGGATCAGATATCAAGGGTGAAGAATTCTCTCAAAACAAACTTATATAGGATTCTTGGTAAAACTAGGCTATGTAAACTAACAAGAACTTGGGGACTAAGGTTGAGGCCTAACTGACAAAAAAGGCTCAGAGTAGCCAGATTAAAGTTTGGTCAAGGAGAGAGTCTTCATCAGTGGGCACATTTTATCATCCTCATGGAATGTACTGGTATATCTTCAAGACTAGAATATGGGCATAGAATTAAATACGAGAAGTAGAATATTCATTGTTGCTGTATAAGTGGCTGGTTGGCTAACAGCTATGTCTTCTTTCCAGTTTTCTTCCTCATTTCCTTTCTTTCTTCCAAAATTATTTATTAAGCAGGCCACGAGGGATATAATAATAATCAAGATACAATTACTTGCAGTCCTCAAGGAATTCACATTTGGTTGGATAGGCATTTGCCAAATAAAGATCACACAATTGAAATGTACTTACTTATAAAAGTGCCTTTCTAGAGAACTATGAATGATGGATGATAGATCTGATAGGAAACTAAACTCTTACATTTGGGAAGGATCTAATCAGAAAATTATTTTCTGAGGTAGTGATCTATCAGATAATTAGAATTCAGATAGTCAAAGAAGGAAAAAAGATTTTCAGCCAAAGGACTCAGATAAAGCTACTAATGTGAAAAACAAAACAAATAACAAACATTAAAAAAATCAGAATGAGTAGGAATAATAGCCAAGAGGATATTGAGAAATGAAGGAAGGGTTCATAGCATGAAGAGCAATTTGGCCATATTAAGGGTTTTAATTTGATAAAAGATCATGATAAATTAGGGTAAGTGAGATAAAATAAATTCCAATATTTCAGTGACTTACACAAACACTATTTTTCTCTGATACCAGAATCCTATACTTGGTTGGTAGGTATAGGGGCATTGTGTTAGGAGCGAGAAGGAAGAGAAGGTAGCAAGTCTGCTCCCTGAAGTCATTAAAGAACTGTCTCCTTCCATTCTAACTGTGCCTCATTGAGCTTGTAACTCCAAATATTGCCATAGGCATCAGTTTCCAGACACCAAATGAGAGACAAGAGAGTGCCTAGAGATTTCTGCAGGACATTCTGGAGGCTGGTATATATTTTTTGCCCAATTCCATTTTCCGGAACTCAATTACTTGGCCCTACCTAACTCAAGGCAAAGCTGAGAATTTATAGGTGAGTGTGTTTCCAGTGTAGAGGAGAGAAACAAGTTTGGTGGATGTGTAGCATTCCTTATGAGGACTGACACCACCTCTCCCTGAACTCATTCTGGACACTAAGTACAGAAACCATACCTACCGTCTACATTAATGTAACTCCGATAGTCCACTATATTCACCAAAATTATTTTCCCAGGAGTCGCTTGCTCAGCAAATGGTTTGTTTTTTTTATTATAGGAACTTTCTAAAAGATACATCAGTTCTTCAGTGGAAGGCATTAAGGGACAGTTGTGCCCTCTAAGATTCTTTGAATCTCTCACCCTCAAATCCTCACTCTATTGTTTCCATCAATCCTGTATCATTAAAGAGTGATTCTTATTAATTCCCAATCTAGTCTCTGCATGAAAAATATGCCTTAAACTTCCAATTCTTTTTTTTTTAAGATTTTATCTATTAAAAAAAGATTTTATCTATTTATTCATGAGAGACACACAGATAGGCAGAGACATAGGCAGAGGGAGAAGCAGGCTCCATGCAGGGATCCTGGAACTCTGGGATCACAACCTGAGCTGAAGGCACTGCTCAACCACTGAGCCACCCAGGCATCTCCTAAATTTTCAATTCTTAATTAACTCTGACCTTACCTTTTGTCTTTTAGGATATTGCCAAAATTCTAAAGAGGTCATGTTCTCTTCCTTACTGCAAAACAATAAAGTCCGCCTTGTGTTACCAAGTTTGTGTTGGTATTATTTGAAGGAGCTTGCATTCAACATCTGTTTAATTAAAGTAGATGTACATGTATGTATTTATTTATTTATAATATAGAGTGATGTGGTGTGACTTGTATTGGCTGTGAAGCCCTTCTAGATTATTTTTTAAATAATTTTACTGATTTACACATAATTATGTAATCTATAATAACTATAAATAAAGTCTAGGAGATGATGACCAAATCTTGGAGAGTTATATCCAGTGGGATGATTTATAATGTTAAGCAACAGGCATTGTATAGACAAAACATTAATGTAGGGGAAATAATGTATTTTCAGATTATGCTAAATTGGGCAAATGTTCCCATTTCATAAAAACTCAATGTAGTCAAGACATTTTATGACTCAAGTAAATTTCAGAACTTAGAGAGAACTCAAAAACCAAGCAAGCAAAGCCCAGAGATATAATGTAAGTAGTTAGAATATATTCCTTGAGAAAGTTCTCTGGGAAGTTAAACTTGAAGAAGGGCATCTACTGCTACTGAAGAACATTAAGCATTTTACAAAGCTGCATCGATCCCCATAGTAGCTGTATAGCAAGGACACCTAAAACTATGGAAAAAAACACTGTTGATGACTCTAGGTCAAATTTCCAAATTTGAGCAAAGGTAGAGGTCGAAGCTGGGATTACTTCATGGGTATTTCTTCAAAGACCGTTTGACCATTCTGTACAAACCATCGAAAGCAAGCATGTTGAACATTATTTAGATCTAACTATATGCTGTCTGTGAGAGATTCAGTTTATTTTTATTGTTACTACAATTTTTTTTTCTTGAGAGACTCACTTTAGATCTAAATATACACTAAGGTCGAAAGTGAAATGATGGGCAAAGATAGTCCATGAGGATAGTAACCAAAACACAGCAGGAATGGTTATACTAATATGAGACAAAGTAGACATTATATGATGTCTTAGAGGAGACAAACAAGGACATTATATAATGGCGAAAGTGTCAATCTATCAAAATATATAAACTATATATGCATGTATATGCACCAAACATGAGAGCATCTAAATATATAAAGCAAAATATTGACAGAATTGAAGAAAAAATAGGCAGATCTATAATAACAGTAGGAGATTTCAATTCCTGACTTTAAATAATAGAACAACCAGACAGAAGATCGATAAGGAAATAGAAGACTTAACACTATAGATCAATTGAATGTAACAAACCCATATAAAATACTACACACAACACAACAGAATGCACATTCTTCTCATATGCACATGGAACACTCTACAGGGAAGGGCCACATGTTATGCCACAAAAGTAATATTTATAAACTTATTAAAAATTAAAAATTTAAAAATCTTATTAGATTAAAATCACAGCATCTTTTCCAATCATATTGTAAAGAAACTAGAAATCAATAGCTAAAGGAAAACTGGAAAACCCACAAATGTGGGGAAATTAAACAATGTGCTCTCATGGAATCAATGGGTCAAGAGGGAAATCACAAAGGAAATAAGAAAATATCATAAGACAAATAAAAATAACAACATAACCTACCAAAATTAACAGGATACAGTAAAAACCATGCCAAAAGGGAAATTTATAGCTGTAACTGCTCACTTTAAAAAACGAGAAAGATTTCATATCAACAACGTAACTTTTCACCTTAAGGAATTAGAAAAAGTACAAACTAAACCCAGAGCTAGCAGAAGGAAGGACATAATAAAGATTAGAGCAGAGATAAATGAAATGGAGAATAGAAAAAAAAAAGAAAATCAATACCAACCAACCAGAGTTGGTTCTTGGAAAAGATCAATAAAATTGACATAGTTAAGCTAATTGAATATTATATTATATATTAATTATATATTATATATTATATATTATATATTATATATATATGTCTTTTAAGTTTCTGGATATAGAATTTAGAAGTATTGCGTTTCTCCAAAAAACATTCATTTGCAGTTGGCTCTGAATTTAGTGGACTTGTTTATCATCTTTTCTCCTACAATTATTAGTTCTACAAATTAAAATATTTTTCTAATATAAAAAAGGAATAATTTTACTCTGGTCTTTCTCAACTCACCAGTTCAAATGCAAAGATAATAAAATATTTCAGTAAAATAAAAAACAGTATTTAAGTTTGAATTCTACCTGAAACAGGACATGAAACAAAAAACTTAGTGGTCAGTAGCTTTGGGGGAGTTGATTGATCTTAGGAAATAGAAGTAAGGCATTGCACAAAGTGAGACTGGAAAGGAGTAACACCAGGAAAGGGTGCATTAATGAACCGGTTACTGCTGAGGTCAACGGGGGCTCAATCCTGCTAGAACCTTCTAAGGAAACGTGTAGAAGGCACATTAGAATTTTCCCACCAGTTAATGGGAAGTTTGCATATTTATAAACAATTTCTGTGCCCCATAAAGAGAGGGTTGTCCTGAGGAACATTAACTCACCCACACTTTCAGCTGCACCTATAAAAGATTGTTTTCCCAACTACTGTTTTGAGGAAAGCAAACTAAAATATCTGGAGGTGTGTACTTGATTGTTGGAGGTAGGCTATTGGCAACAATGCGCTGGAATTGTCCACTATAGGACAACCAGGATATGGCATTGCGTGCCAAATATTCTGCCAAAGTTCATCCTTTGTACCATTCAGACCTAATCTCGATGCATTTAATTCTCTACCTGTGTGTCTCCTAAGTGGTGGGATGGTCACAATGTTAGAAAACTTAATTATTTTTAACGAGAATTCATCACTATACTTCAAATTAGAATCCATTTTGATATTGAACACTTATTTACTTATTTTATTTATTTATTTATTTATTTATTTATTTATTTATTTATTTATTTATTTATCTGAGAGAGAGCTGGAGCAGAGGAAGGAGCAGAGGAAGAGGGAGAAGCAGACTCCCCGCTGAGCAGGGAGCCAGATGCCAGGCTCCATCCCAAGACCCTGAGATCATGACCTGAGCCAAAGGCAGACACTTGACTGACTGAGCCACCCAGGCACTCCTGAAAATGTAAACTTATAGCAAGAAAACATGTAAATTTCCTCAAAAATATTCCTAAAATTAAATAAATGTTTCACCGTTTATTACAGTATTATATACTCTAATAGAAGCTCAGTAGCAAATATAGCTTTGGCAACTTAAAGCTCTTAAGAAAATTAAAGCTCTTTAGAAAAGTGACAGATTAAAAATAGATAATTTATTCTTTAATCGTGTTTGTTGTGTGGATAGAATGAATTACAATAATTTTCAGGAATATATCTCACTTTTTCTTTCCTCATATTAAAAAAGCAAAACCAAACAAAACATGGATAAACTAACAGAAAATTCCAAGTGGCTCTCTTTTTAGAGATTTCCTGGCACATTGAAGCAGATTTTAAAACATTTCTGTAATATGCTTAAAGTTGTTATTATTCAATAGTAATTTGAGACTTGTTAATCTCTCATTTATACTTCAGCTACATTACAGGCTGATGTGAAGCTATTATTACTGCATTGAGAGTCTTTAAAAATACAAGGATGACTTTTTCCATTCACATTTTAATTTCGAGTATTTCACACCAACTGAACTAATGCCATCTCAGTATCATGTATTCTGTAAGAAATCTCCATTCTCTTTCACAGTATATTATAACTTTATCAGCAAATGAAATTCAGAAGAAAGATGTAATGATTAGGAAGAAATTTTTAGTTATGTAATAAACTAAAGGGTTTTGAGCAAAACTTCCTTTCTTCACTCAGTAAGTCTGTATCTTTTCAACAGAAAAGCAGATACACCTAATCTTCTCTGAATTAGAACCCCAAGTCAATAACAAATGAAAAACAACAGCAGTAATCAAAAGAACGAAAATAAAATCAAATCACTTGGAAAATAAAAACAACTCTTCTGGATATTTTTGAGTGAAAGAAAAATGAAATTGTATTGTTCTAGTCAAATAAAAGGTAACAACAAAACAAACTGTATGAAACCAGAGGCCTATTAGAGAAAAAAAAGATCTATAGCACTGAAAGTTCAGGAAAAAATAAATTAATAATTCAATGCATTTTACTAAAAATAACAAAAAGTAGTAAAAAGATATAAAATCTGAAATGATACAAAAAGCAAAAAATCTATATGGTGAAAATGCACAACTTGCATGTTTGGTATTTGAAGATACAAATATAAAATGTTCAAGAATATATCAAAAGAGAAAATAAGTATAGAATAAAATGGATGCTAAAGATGCTAGTACAAGAGATTATTATTAAATATATATCAATGGAAACATAAAGTCTTTAGTAATTTTTAAATCTTGAAATAATTATTTTATTGGTCTATGTCAATTGAACCAAGAGTAAAATAATGTATCAAAAATTGACAATTTTGATTAGTGTCAAAAATGGACAATTTTTCAAAAAGCTGTCAAAGTGTCAAAAATCGACAATTTTTCAAAAAGCTAATTTCTAAGTAGATGATGGTCACAGTTTCATAAGCAAATTTGTTGAGAAACAGATCACAAATCGTTCTTCTTAGCTTTGAAACTACCAGACAATATAAATAGCTGAAAGCATCAAGCACGTCCACTAGTACTATTTTTTTTGACATTCTTCACCACCTATAAAATACAAATGATATAAGAGATATAAATAGGATTTTACTGTGAGAACCAAGAAAACTAATTTTAAAATGTTTATAATTAAGAATATTCAGCACAACATCTACTTATGAAAGAAAATGGTCAAAAGGATACTTGAATACATTGCTAGGGAGATGATAAATTCAACACTATTCTGTAAACTAATTTTATAATATGCATCAACAAACTTAAATTGCACATATCTTTTGAATTGTCGGTTAGTCTTCCAGGAACTTACACTAATGAAATAATGAGACAATTGTGCTAAAATTTATGCACCCATATGCTTATTAGAGCTTGGTGTATAATATCAGAACATGAAAAATTTATTAAATGTTTAACACTAATGCATTAATAATATGAAACATTACATAATTTTACATGCAGCCATTTCAATTTAGGTTTCTATAAACAACTGCAGAAGATGGAAATGTATATATTTTTTGCATACAAAGTAGCACATGCCACACTAAAGGATTTATAATATGCTTATTACACCGTTTGGAAACACATACACCAAAATCGTAAATGGCTATCTTTTGTAGGATCATATACTTTTATTCTTCCCCCTTGTTAGCATGTTTAAATAAGTAAAAGAAAGATAGAAATTGCTTTTCATCATGGAGTAGAGTGAAACAAAAGCTGATGTAGATATAATCCACTCAACTGATGTAGTGCGGAGTACGTTGGAGTGTTAGGAAAATGATACAAAACTCAGTACTTTCTGAACATAAAATCATTTGTTGAATAAAAGCCACATCAGGCTGCATTTTGCAAAGCACAAGAAAAGCAAACTGTTTCTTTGAAAATACAGTTATATTGATAGGTGACCTTTGGAAATTGCTAGATAGGAATACTAAATGTTTTCTGCCATAATACTAAGCAACTGTGTATGAAAAGTATTTTATTATGATAATCACAATCATGAGACATAGACAAGGTCAACAAGACATTCTAAATGAGAGCAGGAAAGACATTTTTCTCATAGTTTTACTTGTGGAGGTGGTGAGCAGGATGTGGAAAATAATATTCTATGAATGTTATAGTAGCACTGACGCTTTTCTTGTCTTTATAGTTATTTTCAACTAGTTGTAAAGAGCTTTCCTATTTCCAATACGGTTGGCCAGATTAGGATTTCTACTCTCTCATGTATCTGTTGCTATTATCAAATACCAAAAATAGGTCTTTGCAGCCAAAATTATTTTACCAAGGCCTAGATGGAGGCTGCCCCCATCCAACAGACTATTTGACATTTAATTCAACGATTACTTTAATGAATAGCTTTGAGCACCTACTATGTGCCATTGATGTCTCCATAGCACTTAACGTGCCCTTCCCCCAATGAACTCATGGTCTTCCCCCATAAAGAGGAACCTGTACATGCCGTTGTGAAATATAGAAACACTTTCAGGAACCTTGTACCACTACCCGAACACCATGTTCTTGCATTTATTTGCCTTTCTCGAATGCCAGGGTCACTGTCATGGTCCCAGCCCGTCTCTGTCCTTTCTCTTCTAGACTGCTGGTTTGTCTTCCTACTCGTTTTCCCTTCTTTCCCTGTTGCTTTTGTCTCAGCTGTTTCTTGCATCATCATCATATTCATAATTTCATAATTATGTGACTGTACCTCTTCTCTACTTAAAACTCTAGAGTGGCTTTATCTTTATCAGATGAACACAAAAATCTTAACGAGGCCCTGTATAGCCTTCCTGCCTTCTCCAGACTGATCTCACTTCACTGGTTGTTCCATCCTCTGAGACCCGGACCGTTTTTCTTAAGTTTCTGGAAAGCATCATGCCTCTTTCAGATATTCCTGATATCAGCCTCCATGGCAAGTTGTTCCTTTACTTCCTAACACTTACCCAAATTTATATAGATACATTTTTACCATATTTATCAAAAGTCTATTTTTCACATTAGATAATAAGCTGCTTGAGGGTAAAACAAATGTGTATTTCTACCCAGTGATATTCTAAGGACATACTCTATTCAGAGCACTTAATAACATGCTATATTTGTTGTTTCTTAAGGAAGCCACACACATATGTCCACACCTTTTCATAGCAGCATTTTTTTTCCTTTGGTGTATAATTCACACACCACAAATTTCACCACTTTAAAGTATACAATTCAGTGGTTTTTAATATACTCACAAAATTCTGCCATTGTCATCACCATCTGATTTCAGGACATTTTTACCACTCCCCAGAAAATAATAATTTACTTTCTAACACTATGGATTTGGCCAGTTTGGACATTTCAGAGAGTGGAATAATGTAGTATGTGGCCTTTCTGTTTGGCTTCTTTCACTTAGTATCATGTTGCCAATGTCCATCCACGTTGCAACATGTCCAATCGATACTTCATTCCTGTTTATGGAGAACTATTTCATTGCATGGCTACACCACATTTTGTTCATTCTTTTACCAACTAGTGGACAACATGGGCTGTTTCTAGTCTTTGGCAATTACGAATAATTCTGAACAAACAAATGTGTACATTTGTGTACATTGAATTTTTTTATTTCTTTTGGGTACATAGATAGGAGTATCATTTCTGGGTCATAACTGAATTTTTAACTCTTTGAGTGATTGCCACACAGTTTTCAAAAGCAACGACACCATTTAGATTCCCACCAGCAGCGTATGAAGGTTCTGTTTTTCTACATCCTTGGCCACATCCTTGTCTTTTATTATTACAGGCATCCTAGTGGGTGTGAAATGGTATCTCATTGTGATTTTGATTTGTATTTTCCTAAAACTAATTATATTGAGACCTTTCCAGATGCTTTTTGGTCGTTTGTCTGTCTTCTTTGGAAAATTGTCTATTCAAATCCTTTGTCAATTTTTAAATTGAGTTACTTATATTTTTAGTATTGAATTGTAAAAGTTCATATAATCTCAATTCCAGTTTCTTTTTTTTTAATCAATGCCAGTTTCTTAGCAGACATATGTTTCTTCTATTCTCTCATAATTTTCTCACTTTTTTTCATAATAGTATTCCCTGAAACACAGAAGGTTTTAATTTTGATCAAGTACAAATTTATTTTTGTTTTTTTGCATTTGTTGTGTGTGCATTGGTGCATTACTTATTCTAAAATCAGAGATATATGCCAATGTTTTCTCCTAAAAGTTTTATAGTTTTAGCCCTTACATTTAGATCTTTCATTTATTTTCTGTTAATTTGTATGTGTGTATGAGGTAGGTTTTCCCATTTCATTTTTTTTGCAAGTGGATATCCATTTGCCCCATGACTATTTGTTGAAAAGACTACTGCTCCTGTTGCCTTGGCACTTCATTAAAAATCTATTGACCATAAGTAAGGACTTATATCTGGACTCTGAATTTTAATCCACTGTATATATGTCTATTTTTATGCCAGTAACTACAATGTCTTTATTACTATATGTTTATAATAAGTATAGAAATTAGAAAGTGTGAATCCTTAAACTTTATTTTTCTTCATTTGTTTTGATGAGCCTGGGTCCCTTGTCTTCCATACAAGTGTTAGAATTAGTTTGCCAATTCTTGCCCAACAGCAGTTGACATTTTGATAAAGATTGTGTTGAATGTATAGATCAATTTGAAGATTATTAATATTTTAATTATTAGTAATTCAATAATGGTTTCTAACCCATAAACAGAACCTATTTTTTAGGTTTACTTTAACTTTTTTCAATAATATTTTATAGCTTTCTGTATATAATACACTTCTGTTGTCAAACTTATTTCTAATTATCATATTTTGTTTAAGGCAGTTATACGTAAAATTGTGTTTCTTGATCTAGTTTTTGATTGTTCATTGTTATTAGAATGTATTAGAAATAGAACTGATTTTTTAATATTTATCTTGTATTGCACCTTATAACTTTGCTGAAGTAGTTTATAGGTTTTTATAATTTTTGGTGGATTTATGAATATTTTAAATTCATAATATCATGGCATCTATAAATAGAGATACTTTCTCCTTTCCAATCTGATGCCTTTTATTTTTCTTGCCTGACCACCCCTGTTAGAAATTCCAGCACAACGTTGAATGTAAGTGGCAAGAGTGTGTATCTTTACTTTGTTCCTTGCCTTAGGGGGAATCTTTCAGTTTTTTGCTATTAAGTACGAGGTTAATTTGGGGGTTTCATACATGCCTTTATAAGGTTGAAGAAGTTTCTTTATATTCCTATTTTCATGGGTGTTTTTATGTGTACTTGCATTGCTTCTGCCCTCCTTTATACTACTACTTTCATAAATTACATCTTAAACACTATATATGAGTCCATATTTGTAATCATTGTGTTATGCAGCTCTCTTTTAAATTATATATTTTAAAAAGTTTAAGATAAATAAAAATACACTTATACTGTTTCTTATATGTATCCATGTAGTTACATTTACTGGTGCTCTTTAATTTTTTATGTGAGTTAGAATTCCTGTCTAGTGGTCTTTTATTTCATCCTGAAAGATTCCTTTCAACACCTTTTGTAGGGTAGGTCTACTAGTGAAAAATACCTCAGTTTTTATTTATCTAAAAACATTTTAAGTCATCCTTCATTTTCGATGAATACTTTTGTTGCATATAGCATTTTTGGTTGATAGTCCTTTTTTTTTAGCACCTTGAATGTGCTAACCCACTGCCCTTTGACGTACTTTGTTTCTGACTCGAAATCAGTTAACTTACTGATGTCTCTCATATATAGTGAATTGCTTCTCTCTAGCTGCTTCCAAGATGTAATATTTGTCCTTTGCTTTTAACAGTATGATTAGGATGTGACTACATGTGGATTTCTTTTTGGAATTTTTTCTAGTTTACTTAGCTTCTTCGATTTGTAGATTAATGTTTTTCATCAAATTTGGAAGTTTTTAACCAACATTCCTTCAGACACCTTTTATGTCACTTTCCCTCTTTTCTTTCCTTCTGAGACTCCCCCATTATGTGTATATTTTTATAAAGATTTTATTTATTTATTCATGAGAGATGCATAGAGAGAGGCAGAAACACAGGCAGAGGGAGAAGCAGGCTCCCTGCCGGGAGCCTGATGTGGGATTCGATCCCAGGACCCTGGGATCATGACCTGAGCCGAAGGCAGACACTCAACCACTGAGACACCCAGATACCCCTCCCATTATGTGTATTTTGCTCTGCTTGCTGTTGTTTCATGGGTCTCTGAGGCTATGTTTTTTTTTTTTCATTCTTTTTATTTCTGTTACTAGGTAATCATAATTGACCTATCTTCAAATTTGTGCTTCTTTCTTCTGCCAGTTTAAATCTGTTGAGTCCCTCTAGTAAATTTCCATTTCAATTTTTGTACTTGTCTATTCCAGAATATTTACTTGGCTATTATCTTAAAAACAAAACAAAACAAAACAAAACAAAACAACAACTACCTTTCTTTTTATTGATGTTCTCTATGTGGTGAGACATCATTTTATATTTTTCTTTGATTCTTTTTACGGTTTACTTTAGTTATTTGGACATATTTAAAATAGATTATTTAGAACTTTTGTTTACTATAACCATTGTCTGGACTTTCTTGGAGACATGTTCTATTGACTTCTCTCCTCCCCCCGTAATGTATGTGCCCTACTGTGTATATCGTGTGTGTGTGTGTGTGTGTTTGTGTGTGTGTGTGCGTGTGTGTGTAGTATGAGTGTGTTAATCTGGACATTTAAAAAAATGTATCAACTCTGGAAATTAGATCCACCCAGTTACTCAGGGACTGTTGTTGTTGCTGGAGTTACTTTTGTTTATTTAGTGACTTCGCTGAAAAAATTCTGTAAAGTCTGTATCTACTATAATGTCTGGCCATTAGTCTGTATGATTAATTTAGTAGTCAGCTGATTATTAGAGAGAGTTACTTACATGATTGAAACCAATATAGTCCTCTAGCTTTTGGCAAGGGGCTCCATGTGTGTGTTGGGCATGCCTTCAACATTCAGGCAGGAGTTTACAACTCTGCCTTAATCTTCATTATCTGTTTGCACAGAGCCCTAAGGTCAGCCAGAGGTGAGAACATAGGGTCTTCTCAGTTGTTCCTGGGAATGTGCAGAGCTATATGAATAAACGTGGTCCTTAAGACTCCCAGGAATATGTCAGACCTTTTCAAGTCCCCTGATGGATATTTGATTCCCCAGCTTTTTTCGTTTTAAGTTTTTGGCCACCTTTTTAATATCCTTGATTTAAGCACAGCCTTGGTTGTGTGTGATGTTAAACAACTGCTGCTGATTGTCTTCGACAATTGTCCCCAAGGAAAAAGTTGATCTCACTGAGAAGGCTCTGAGGCAGGTCAAATAAGGGAAGCCTTATGAGTTAGGTTTTCCAGGGAATTTCCAGAAAGGTCAAAAATGACAATTTTCTAAGAATGATCCTAAGAGGGTTACATACCTGTTTTGTGTTCATTAATGGCAGCTAGCCTAAGTTAATGATTCCATGGAGCTAGGAGAGGGATAAAAATAGAACAAGTTAAAGTGCCACAAAGCTTTCTATTTTAAACAAGATTAAACCGCTTTTCTAAAATGCTCCCTGGAATATTGCATGTCTAAACTTAATTTGTAGAGTTCTGAAAAGTTGACTTTGACAATTTTTGCTATTGCTTTCATTGCTTCTATGGAAGAAAGTTTTTTGGAGATCTTGAAGATTTTGATTCTATGATTCCCACTCATATCACTCATAACAATGGTTCCTAACCTTTGTTGAATCACCAGCTTTTGGGGAAATCTAATAGACATTATCTTCCTTATATGCCAAGTACTACATTTCCTTATATCTGTAAACCAATTACTGGCACTTACTATGTGCTAGTCATTGTTCAACATTTTACATATACTGAGTCATTTAATTTCTTAACAATGTTATTCTTTTCAAGTTTATATAACTCAGCACAAAGAGATGAAGCAACATAGTGAAAAAAAATTGAAGTGTATACTTCAGTGTATCTCAATAAATACATATTGAATGAATAAAATTTCAGAAAATTTACATAGAATATTCAAAGGGTTAAGGATTCCCTGGAATGCCTTAATGGGCCAAAGGTTGAGCAGCACTGATTTACAAGCTATCTTATATTTTATATTAAATCCCTTGACTCTATAAATCTTGGATTCATCATATTTTATTATGCTAGTCACAGAACATTGCAGTTAATTATGTTGTATTGCACTATCCTTGGCAAATCTTAGCTTCAGAACTTCTGGCATTTACTTACAGGCAACACAGAGCTATTATAGTTTAGAAACTACAATAGGCAATCACCTGTTCAGGTTCCACAGTACATTGAAATCACATTGTACATATCACAGCTAGGAGCAACGTAATATGTTTGGTATTTATTTTTCAAATGCTAGAACATATTTATTTGTCTCTCCTAAAAATGTAATTTATTTTGCCATTTAAAAAAATCCACAGAACTTATTTTATGTTTTGATACTTTTTTAAAATAATGTTTTTACATGGAGCTCCTATTAGTTATGCCAGTGGAAGAACTGGGTAAATATGAGATTCTTGCACATTGTGCAATTTCATTTAAATTCCATTAGTAATATATTAATAAATATATTTACAGTTCCTTTTCATGAAAATAAATAAATTATTTTCAATTGCTTCACGGCATGGTAACAATTATTCATAGGTGATATGAGAAGAACTTTGTGAGCAGTCCTTTGTTATGATGAATATTAAAGCCTACATTTATAATAGTTAGCAAGTATTTTTAGATTACCATTGTAATGACTTAGGATGGGTATTACCAAGATAACAAGTGCCTGAACTGAAAGAATTAATATTTGGTTTCATTATAAAGAGTGCAGTATTGAGCTCATAAGTACTTTTGTTTCATATCGTCTTCTCAACACAAGCTTAATTATGACATTATAGAATAAATTCGATTGCACAGTGTTTATCACTATCTGTGGGTAGCAGAGAGGTTTTATTAGGAAAATGTCACCATTTTCCTAGACTGTTACTGATTTAATAATCAAGTTAAATTGCTACATCACAATAATCAGACAACACATAAAAAGCTGTGCCACTGTAATAACTTTGATGTCTTAATGAATTAGTCTGCCATCCATATCTCATATGGCACTATTATATTTCAATAATATTCTAGTTACATATTAGTAAAATGTATTTTACTGTAAGTAAATGTGGTCATAAAAACTTATTATGTTAGTGATTGAGACATCCAAGGTTTTTTTCCATGGTTAGTCCTCTAATAAGGATTAATTGACTGACACTGTTGACTTCCTATAGGGTTAATGATGACCAATGACTACCACATTAATAAATCACAATTTAAATAGCAAGGATAGCTTTCAAGTTTTCATAGATATGATGCAGTAATATGGATACTGTCTGTGACTTAATCCTTTATAATTTGAGAACTGACAAACTCAACATTTGCTGATGTAACCCTCTGTGGTTCAAGTATTATTGAATTGCCAGATTTTTGCCACCGATGCTCTCTCCATTTGCACATAATTAATTAGTAATAAGTGTGGAAATTGTATTATGACCTAGTTATATATCTCTGTGGACATCTGTGTATTTAGAGAAAATGATAGTTCTAGATAGAATGCATGAAACTAATTTAAAATGTCATTCAAATGGTGCTTTTCAGCTTATAAATGTACTTGTGGGTGAGATGTATCTCGCTGGAACTTTTAAAAGCTGTTGTCCTTGAACATGCTTTAAATATTATGGAACCTATTGACATTTTGAACTTGTAACTTAATATCATTGGATGTGGACTATCACCTCTGATGAGATTATTATTGATCTAAACAGCAGATAAAACCACTCGGATATTTGGAATAATCATGGAATTTTCTTCGTTGTTTGGAAAAATCATGGAGTTTTTCTGGATGTTTTGTTTGGGTTGTTTTGTTTTGTTTTTGTTTCTGTTTTCTACTTAAATATATAATAAGCCTACTGGAATTCTCTAAACCATATGCCTTAAGTAAAATTCTAGGATTATGATATATGATCCTTCTGGGTAGGCTAACTGACTAAATTTGTGAGCACAGGTGGTACCCTACATCAGTGTTTCTGGATGATTTTTGGTAATTTTGTATAATGGAATTTCATAGATAGACATATAAAAAAGCCAAAGCATTCATCACTGAAATATTTTTAAAACTGGTATTTTGTACAAAAGTCATTGGATACATGATTGTTTATATGTGTGCATTTTAATTGCTTATATGTAAACTAATAAAGTGCTGTGATTTATTTGAAGATGATTTCACTGAGCTTCCTATGGAGAGACAGCTTATGCCAAAATCCTTTGGAGAAGTAGGGACTAAAATAATGCTAGTCAAAGAAATTATTTCCACTTTAATATTAGCTAATGCTGGATTTTCAGGCACAGAAAGGCCCATGCAATGTGCAAACTATATTCATTTTATTTAATATCTACTCTTTGTCAGGAGCGTGCTCTCAGTTTCTTTTCTTTATGCTCATTTAAAAAATATTTCAAGAACTACAAGCTGTGAATGCTGTGTAATTCCAATTCTGTGGCACCTGGTTCTTCAATATACCCCAGTTTCATGGGTCATTTTATGAAAAGTGTTCTGAGAGGGATTTACTCAGTTTACTAGTTTTTCCAAGATAATTTTACTGAATGGCAACATAAAAAGCTTCTGAGAAAAAAAACGATAGAACTTACCCTCAATGAAATTCTTCCTTAGTAATTACTAACCAAAAGATGATCAACACATTTAGTTTTAATGGTACACTCAATCTTAGTACTCATCATTGTCCATTTATTTAAAAGGTATTTCTTAAGTGTTTACAAGTGTTAGTTTCTGCGCTTATTGCTGAGGATATAAAGGAAAACAGGTCCCTGCTCTCTCAGAATGCCCAGTCTGTCAGCATTTACATAAAACAAATCCTAACCTCCCAAAATAACAATACGTGTTAAGAACCTGACACAGAAGGTGCTATAAAAACAAACAAAAGGGAATTTGCCAAATCTATGGAAAAAGTTCAGAAAGAGACTTCCCTGGAAGTTACATTTAAATTTAAATTTTATGAATACTAGTCATTCAGGCAAGAAGAATAAGGAGAGGAGTAAATGGACATCTTGTCAGAAACCTCCCCCACCAAATATCAGGAGAAAGCATCGTATATCAAAAATAAACAAGTGCGACTTTATGGATTAGTTTAACTTATACAAGAAGATTTTATAAGAACTGTATACATAAATTGATGGCATATAATTTATTCATCTTTAAAATAACTGGATTCAAGAATATCCTCAAAGTAACATTTCCATACAAACACATATTCAATTGTGGGACAATAAATATGTATTGCTCAATATTCAAAATTCAGAACTTCATTGCAAGTTTCAAGCTGTATGACTCATAAACACATCTATTAAAACAGAAAACAAAAACACCTTACTCCCTGCATCTTGGGATGTCATTTAAAACAGAGTAGAATGAATACTTGACAGCAGGTTAGAAAATTCAGGATCTAGTTGCAGTCCTGCTGAGACCAGCCTGGACTTCAGTTTCCTTTTGTATAGCAGGAATACTATCTTACAGTGACATTGTGAGAGTCAGATTTGATAGTATCTGTTACGCATTTTTTGAAAGGTTTTATTTATTTATTTGAGAGAGAGAGAGAGAGAGAAAGAGTGAGCTCACACAGCCGGGAGGAGGGTCAGAGGGAGAAGGAGAAGCAGACTCCCCACTGAGCAGGGCACCAGACAGGGGATCAATCCCAGGACCCAGAGGTCATGACCTGAGGCAAAGGTGGATGCTTAACTGACTGAGCCACCCAGGTGCCCCTCTGTTTTGCATTTTGAAAACCGATATAAATTATATAAATGCAATGTTTTATCATTGTGTTTTTGCTGAGCATTCCCTGCATATTTGGATTCTTCTTATCTTTGATCAAATATGTTCCCTTTGCTGAGATATTTTCAATGTGTTCTTTTCTTTTCCTCCCCAAAGGCCCAATTCAAATCCCATTACTTCTTTGAAGCTTTTTCCCACTATAGAAGAAGTTATTTGTTTCTCCAACGTCTAATCTCCCTTAGCACTTATGAGTTATTCGGTGACTGGCATTTATTGACTTGTATAGTTATTTTAATGTGCATTTCGAAAGCATAGTATTTTGATGTTGAAAGGGAAATTAAGGTTCATTTGGTTCACCAGATTTCAGAGGTTGGGATCTCCTCTGAATCACTTCAACCTACTTGTCAAATAAATTTTGCTTGAACAGCTCCACTGACAGATAGCTTGGTATCTTTTGATTAAGTACAGTACAGTTTACTTCTTGACATCTCTAAGAGAAAGTTATTCTATAAATTTAGAATAAATATATCAACTTGCTTTCATACCTAGTAACTATTTCCTGATACTCTCTACCATCTTCTTCCTGGAACTTTTATTTGGCAAAGCAAGATTTTAGTTACCTTAGTCGTATTGATTGATTGCATTGTAGTTACCTTAGTTGTATCGATGTTTTCTGAAGATATTCTAGTGCATATATATATGTATATAGTGCATGTGTGTATATATAGCACATATATATGTAGTGAATATGTGTTTATATAGCATGTATGTGCACATATGTGTATGTATATTATATATGTATGATATTATATATATGTCTTAAAAGAAGCATGCAGAAATATTCAACTATAACAAGGCAATGGTCTTATTTCTTATTTTAAATATTAGGGATCCCTGGGTGGTGCAGCAGTTTGGTGCCTGCCTTTGGCCCAAGGCGCAATCCTGGAGACCCGGGATCGAATCCCACATCAGGCTCCCGGTGCATGGAGCCTGCTTCTCCCTCTGCCTATGTCTCTGCCCCTCTCTCTCTCTCTCTCTCTGTGACTATGTGACTAGGTCTGTGTTCTAAGTCATTTTCACGAGCCGTTATCATTTGAAAGAGCCCATGTTCATACATATTGTCAGGCTGGGTGTTTTGTTTTATAACTTTTTTTTTTTTTTCATGGAGTCTCTGCCCCTCTCTCTCTCTCTCTCTCTGTGACTATCATAAAATAAATAAATAAATAAATAAATAAATAAATAAATAAATAAATATTATAGTTCTTACATCGCAACCTAAAACCTAATTATACATTTGAAAATTATATTAAGTTGAGTTTACTGTATAAATTATGTCGTATTCACATGTGGTTCTGCTAAATCATATACACTTATCTTCCCCCATAAATTTACTGCAAACTATCGTGCTCTTAGTTTTTAACTTTTCTATATTCCAAATCAGCACACATATGACACGTTAAAAAATGTAATGCCCCTTTATGGCCTTCCCCATCAAATTATTGCAAACTATTGTGCTCTTAGTTTTTAACTTTCCCTATTCCAAATCAGCACACATATGACAGGTTAAAAAATGTAATGTCCCTTTATGCTATACAGAGTTGAACCAATCTAATACATTTCTGCTCTATTAAAAACTGACTCTTCTAGCTTGGTAGAGGGATAGTTTAAATAACATAAGTACTCAATAATGTTTTCTGTGCTGGCATATTCTGTAGGGTGCAAATCATGGCGAGAACATAAAGATTAAGCCATATTTTGACAGATAACCAATGCAACCTTCTGTAATTTAAGGGGGAAAAATCTATAAATTACGTCAACTGTTTCAGTCAGCAGTTCGTTACAGAGAACAGAACATGCTCTAGTTTAAAGAGAAATGGATTGGGGCACCTGGGTGGCTCAGTAGATTGTTAGCCTTTGGTTCAGGTCATGATCTCAGGGTCCTGGGATCAAGCCTCAAGTCAGGCTCCCTGCTGTCTCCTGCCATCTCATGCTCACCATCATGCTCTCTGTCTCAGATAAATAAATAAAATCTTTAATTTTTTTTTAAAAGAGAAAGGAATTTATAACAGTCTATTCCTAATGAAGCCACACATCAGAATTTGACCACCAAGGAAACTGCTGCCTAAGCGAAGATTAACAAATTGTACAATCAGAAAGTTAAGCATAGAATTTGGAAACTGCTGCTCTGTATCTGCTTCTCCAGAAGTACATATCTCTTTCATAATTCCATCAGCCAAGTGAACACACTCTTCTCTACCTTTTCATCCCAAGAAGCTGTAAATTGAAGTATTACCCCCAGCACCCTACTTGTAAAGGAACATGAGCAATATATCCTTTCTTAAGTTTTCTAGCCCCTTCACACAGGAAAAAACACTACAAAGGAACTGGAGTGGATGTTAAACAGGCAGATCTTTCATATACATCAATCACATTAAACACTTACCTTCAAATTCCCATGTTGACTTACATTGAAAATAATATTCTATGTTAATAAAAGTCCATTAGAACTGAAGTTCAGATTATGAAAATTAAGCATCCACAACTCCCAAACTTACTTATTTCCAAATTACCATTCCTGTTACTTTTTCCTATAGTGAAAGAAAAAGTGAGTCCTGGGGGTAGGGAGAGGCATGCAGGAGTCAATGGCACTGATAAGCCAAGGGCATAGGATAAGAATGAACAGTAGGAGATTAAAAGAAAGTGATGTCAGAGAAGTACTACAGAACCAGATTAGGTAACCCCTTTTCATTGGAAGAAATTTACCTTCTACTCTAAAATCAAAAGCCATTGGAATTGTGAGCAAAAAAGAAACACAGTCCACCTTACCTTTAACTTTTCTTTTACTTATCTTTTTAACTAATCTTTAACTTATCCTCTCCTGACTTCCAAGTTGAGAACAGACTGCAAAGAATGAATCAATGGAAGAGTAAGGCAAATATTTAGCAGACTATTATAGTGATCCTGCGATGGATCAGATTGGCATCAACAGAGGTATTAATAAGTGTCAGTGGATTCTTGATACGTTGTGAAGTTAGATGACATTTGCTGATGAACTACTGTGAGAGAAAGAGAAGAGTCCAGGGTTCTTAAGCAACTGGTACTGTTATTAATGAAACTCAACAAATGGTTAGTCCATTTGGGCTACTATAACAAGGTACCATAGACTGAGTTACTTTTAAAACAATAGAAGTTTATTTCTCACAGTTCTGAAAGCTGAAAATCTGGTATCAGGCTGTCATCATGGTCCATTTCCGGTGAACACTCTCTTCTGGGTTTTAGAAAACATCTTGTATCCCCACATGGCAAAAAAAAAAAAAAAAAATCTATCTAGTTCTTTGGCCTCTTCTTATAGGCACCAATTCTATTCCTAAGGGCTTCAGTATTATGATTTAATTACCTCCCAAAGGCCTCCACTTCTCATGATCACATTACGATTAAGATTTCAACATACAAATTTTGCAGGGACATAAACATTCATTCCTTAACATCAAGGGAACATAAATAGCAATTTTTGATGATAGGAATAGTAAGAGCTGAACTTTGGATTGAACACCTAGGAAAGTCTAGAGGAAAAAATGTTTCAAGGAGGATTAGTCTGCCGTAGGATGTTGACAAGTAAAACAAATGAGAATTAGAAATAACATCAGATTTATCATTATGGAGTACATTGATGACCTTGAGAATGATCATTTCAGTGAAGCATTTGAGAGTGAACACCTGATTGGGATAGATTGAATAAAGAATGGGAAAGGAGGGCAGCCCGGGTGGCTCAGCAGTTTACCGCCACCTTCAGCCTAGGATCTGATCCTGGAGACCTGAGATTGAGTCCCATATCAGGCTCCCTGCATGGAGCCTGCTTCTCCCTCTGCCTGTGTCTCTGCCTCTCTCTGTATCTCATGAATAAACAAATAAAATCTTAAAAAAAAAAAAAGAATGGGAGAGGAGGAATTTAGGATGAATAGATAACTGTTTTAAGAAATTTTACTATAAAGTTAAAAATATTAGTATGACAATTTTGGGAGAGGAAAATGACAGATTATTTACTTTTGTTTTGTTTTTATTTACACTGGGCAAAAAACTGCATTGTTTTTTCCAATGTGAATTATTTTATTTTGCAGTTCACTTCCATGAAATGTTGAGAGTGATTTACAAAAGTTTTGTGATTCTTAGAGGTGAAAGGAAAAAAGAAAAGAAAGAATAAATATACACATCCATAAATACCAATATCACTTAAGTCTTCTGACATGCAGAAACAGGAGGTTCCTATATGATGTCAAATGCAATTTGATTTACAGTTACTGAAAGAATAAAACTAATTTAAAAAATAGGAAAAATAAATATCTTTACTACATGAACCACATTTTACTTAAATTTGGCACTCTAAAAAATTGGATCAAAGTACATAAGATTATAAGTGTGTTAGATGTCAAGAAAGCAAGTTATTACGAATCAGAAATAATGTCAGATATAAATCCTATTACTAAAGAAGACAGGTATAGAGCAGCATAATCCTACTAATTAAAGCATAACAGATTACATTCCCTTTTAAAAATAAAAAAAAAAGAAAAGAGGGATTTGAAGATGAAATGACTTTATGAGATGCTGCTCAATAACTGGAGGTAATAGAAAGTGTAGAAAAAAGATCTGTAGAAGTAACCAATTAAACACAGGCAGCTAAAGTTTGCAAGGACAAGTCTGAAGGTTTCTAAAATAATCAGAGCCAAAGAAATTCAAGAAAATAGTACAGGCGGTCCCTGATTTACGATGGTTCGACTTATAATTTTTTGATTTTATGGTGGTGTGAACTTGAAGGCCTCCAATAGAAACTGTACTTTGAATTTTGAATTTTGATCTTTTCTTAGGCTAGCCATATGATATAGGATCCTCTCTCCTAATGCTGGGCAGCAACAGCTCTGCAACTCCCAGTCAGCCCCATGATCTTGATGATAAGCAACTGATACATTGACAACCATTCGGTACCCATATACCTGTTATATTTGTCACTTTCAGGATAGTATTCAGTAAACTGCATGAGGTATTCAACCTTTTATCATAAAGTAGGCTTTGTATTAGATGATGTTACCCAACTGTAGGCTAATATAAGTGTTAGGAGGACATCCTGAGTAGGTTGGCTAAGTTCTGATGTAAGATTAGGAGTACTAAATGCATTTTTTTACTTAGGATATTTTCACCCTATGATAGGTTTCTCATGGCATAACCTCACTATAAGTCAGGGAAGATTCATATGTATAATATATGCTTTTATCAATTTACATTAAGAAAAGAGAAATAGGTTTTCTAATGAACGCATGAAGGCACTCAATTTATAGTAACTTGAACATGATTAAGGTAGTACATTTATATAAAGCTTACTTTTCTAAAAGAAAATTAAGAAGAATGTGGTATAATAGGGCACAGTGAAGATCTTCTAGAAATAACTATTACATAGAAGATGGTATAAAGAATGTTCATATTTAGTAATATAGACATATTGAACAATTCCTTTCAAAATAAATTGTCAGTGGCTTAAGTTGGGGGTTAAGGCAACCTTAGGTAGGTCACCTCCATCGCTTACCAGGTACTGGACTGAAAGCAATCTACCCAATCTACCCAACTTGTAATTGCTGTTTTCTAATCTATAAAGTGAAGGTTGAAATAGGATTTACCTCTTGGACTCGTGCTGTTTAAATGAGTTAGTGTATGCAAGTGTTTAGAACAGTCTGTGGCACTTAGGGAGGGTTTGCTAAATGTTAAATATTCTAAATTATTACTTTATAACTAAGCAGACTGTCACACACCCGAGATTGCCTTTGCATTGTATGTTATGTACAGTCAGAATTAGTTCAATAACCTTATTGTTTACCTCCATTGTTTGTGATTCTTTGCTAAATGTTACGATAACAGCAGTGAACAGGATAGAAGCCCTCTTGCTTTCTTCAGGACAGTCTGGCTGGGGATATATGCAAGTGAGTTGAAGTGGAAAAAAACAAATGTTCCAAGACAGTCAAGTGTGGATGAAAGTGCTTTAAGAACGAGGTCTTTTCAAGCAATACTTTCAGAGATTTGGCCTGGTATTTGTAAAGTCAAGAAGCTTTCATTAAGAGGTAGAAATCTCAGTTCCTGCTCCTTTCTCAATCCAATTAAGTCTAAGAAAGCATAATTTGAAAACGTGGCTGGATGGTAATGAATTATGATGGGGAAAAAAGAAGGTGCTGTGAGAGAGCCTAATAGAAGCCAATAAAGTGTTCTGGGAAGAGGGAAAGGGGTATGAAAAACCCCAGATAAAGAATAAGACTATATTCCTTTAATTAAATGTTTTGTAGACCTATCAGAAGAATACTAAAATATACCCTTTAAAAACCAATAATAAGGAAGTGGAAAGATTGATGAAGAAGACTGAGAATGTAAGTATATAAACACTAGGATGGGATAACTGTTATTTCAGTTGCATTTGACACAAACAGGGAACAAACTTTAGGAAAAACAATGGAAGAAAAATTGTAATTTTGGTATTACGAACACCACAATAATCTTTAGCTCAATATTTTTTCATAAACTCCATTCTTAGGATGGTTATTTGACATTCCTGTAAATGCATTTTTCCTCTTCAATCCCACTCCCACCATTCTGTAAAAGGAAGTGTGTGATGATATGAAGCAATGACAGAAAAAAGAAGATGAAATCAACTCATGAACAAAGGTCTTCGACATAAGCACAGTAAAAATTGAAAAGGATAACAGATCCTATTTTAGGGGAAACGCTTCACCTTGACCAATACCGTCAGTGAACACCACACTTTCCATTCCTACTCTTCTACTCTACTGCATGAGGAGAACAAAGGGTATTATCTTAGTAAACCTTAAAGTCATCTGGGAGATAATTTCAATATATATAGCTGACTTGAAGTCTATTTAAAACCCACTGGTAAAAAAAAAAAAAAAAAAAAAAAAAAAAAAAAACCTGGCAGGAACAAAAAGAAAGAAAAAAGAAAAAGAATAACTGGCAGAAAGCTAAATATAATGTGTCAGGTATGTGGGCACATAAGACATTATTGCTGAAGTCCTGCCCATTAACCTTTAACCTCCTGGTGTTTAGATAACTTATTCATTAAACCGTCAACTCTCTTTTCAGCAGGATTTGCCTATGAATTTTTAAATGGGGCCAAATCTCCAGATGTCTTCCTACTCCAACTAAATTCTTACCATTTCTTTTCTACCAAGCTGAACTACTCACTTCTTACTTCCCATGTTGAATCAGTTAACATCTAAGAGAGCCTAGCCCGTGTAACTCCCCGACTAAATAGGATATCGCCTGGAAGTTCGGTGTTCTTTAGAAGTATAAAAATATTTTCAGCTCTGTGTATGATGTATCATGGGCTCATATTTACTTATCTTTGCCTCCGTTCTAGCAATCCTGTGTTTCAAGACAGTGAAATAGAGTAAAACGTTCTCTTAACATCCATCGGTAATTCTCTTTCCTTTTATGTTCAAATCCCCTAACTAGGCTCACACTGAACTTTTCATAACCTCTAAGAGAAGATCTAAGGGAGAGAACTGTGAAATCAAAGACCAATTACCGGACTCTTATGTGAGTCATTTTGCCTGGTGTAGTGACTGTTTATGACTTAATTTTACTGTCTAGTGTTGGACTCTGCCTTTGAGTGCCCTGCATAGTGTCCGCCACATTTTGACACTTTTTAAATAATATTGGTGATTACCGTTATTGCTATTAGTTTTCTGTGTATGTGAAACTAATTCTCAGCTTGAGGACAGAGCAACTATTTTAGCTATAACTTTCACTTCTTGGATTCATGTAAATGGAATATTTTAAACACTCGTGACCATTAATAAAGCCAAGTGTGTGTGTATGTATGTGTGTGTAGAGCAAGAGTTTAATCTAGGTGTTAACCCTAGGGTCTTGGAAAAGTTCCCATTTGAGTAATTGAATTTTTATTAACTCACTTCCTCTTGCAGGTATTCTTCATTTAATGCAGTACACTGCTCTGTATGATTTCTAGCTGTTAAGCTGTTACTACATTTCTCCCTACGGTGACTACATTTCATCAATGAAAACAGCGTTAATGAATAAATGAAATAATTTTATTTTAATTAATATGTTTTGGAATCATCCCTTGTTTTAAACCAGATACTGGTAGTGGTGGCGGTGGTGGTGGTGTGTGTATGTGTGTGTGTGTGTGTGTGTGTGTGTACGATAGAAGGTACCTTGTACCTTCTACCATAGGTAGAAGAAATCAAGGTATTTAGGGAATTCTTATTGTTCAAAAAATAGTGTATGTTTTATTTCAGTATCATCTTCTAATTCTGTAGATTTTTGTTCTAGAAAATAATGGAAGTCGGTGGTTTCACTTTTTTTTTTATAGGTGAATCATTTAAGGAGTCTGTGGGAAACAATAGAATGGGCTTAAAATCCGAAATGTAGTAAGAGATAGATATGGCTGTTTGTTTTTCGTCCTCTGAATAATGGCTGGTGACAACACAGATGTTAAACACGAAATATTACAGGGATTAATTCATAGTGCTCTAGTTTGCATCCAAGGTCATGTGCAGTGCAAACAATAAGTTACAGGCAGGCAGTCTGTAGTGGCAATTAAGGACCACCTAGGGTGGGGGTGAAGCTGAAGGTGGCTCCAACCCTAGGAGGTCTGCAGTCACTTCAGTGTACCTCCTTGGAATGCCTTCTTGTTCATATAAATTAAACAAAAGTGAATTTTCTCCCCTTTAGGGAACAAACAATCCATGGCTCAGATCCTGCAGCCTAAGCATTTCCTCCTTTAGAACTGCAACTGAATCTCCACTAAACAGCAATTTGCATTTTAATAGTATTAATAACATTCGTGATTTTAACAATCTGAAGCTTTCTGCTTTTTATTGATGTCTTTTGTTGCAATTTTGTCTAATAGTGTGCCCAGGGTAGCAAAACATAACCAATTAAAACATGTGCCAAACAGCAAGGAATCTGGATAGTTTCAGTGCTACTCAAGTAAATATGGAAATGGTTGTATGAAAATAACATTTATGGCCAGGAAGATTGGGACATATACTGGAAATATAAGTTGGGCAATCACTTTACCTTAAATTTTTCATCAAAACTGAAGTATCAGAAGAATTCACACCGTCAATCTCATATGGAGCTTCTTGAAGCCTAAATTCCTTACTCTTTACAGAAAGCATAAATATACAGAAAACTGGAGAGTTTTAGCTCAATACCAGGTTGCACTATTTATCTAGGAATACTTCCTTAAATCTAATTTTCATTATATTTCCTTATTATATGTTCTGTTAACACCTTCCATTTTTCTTTCAATTAACTCAGTATACCCTTTTTACATAATGACAATAGAGGAACTAGCATCCATTGAGCACTTACTATATGCTAATTATCAAATCACAAACTTTACATGATTCATCTCTGTTAATCTTCCTAACAATCCACAATCCTTTTCCTGGGGTCTGTTTTGTTTTGTTTTGTTTATGTTTATGTTAATTTAATTATTATTATTTTTTAATACAGACACCAAAGTTTAGGTTATTTATCTAAAATCAAAAGTTAGTAAATAATAGAGCAAAGAATCAAAACTAGTTCCCCTGGTTTCAGAGTCCATATCTGACATTATATTGCTTTCCTTGTATGTTTTTTTGGGAGTGGGGGACAGAAGGGGAGTAAGAGATGTTGTTTTATTTATTTTTGTAAAACATTTGCCTCAATCACTAGAATCTAAAATCTATGAGGGTAATTATTTCTATTTACTTCATTCCTTTTCCTCTAAATTGGCATGGGGCTTGCATACAGAAAGGGACTGATCTTTTTTGGATGAATGAATAAGGGTAGATATGCTTTTTCTAATCAGATTGTCATATGGCTTTGGACTTCTGGCTTAGTATGATTTAGACCCTCTGTGTTTCTGATTCCTAAAGGAAGCATACAGAAATTTGAGTAATTCCTGGTACTCCATCTTACTAACGTTCATTTTCCTCTAGGTGTGTGTGTTTATACACATGAATAATGTTATATCCTGTATTGCTTCAAAAAGGAATTTAAGTGATTATGCCTTTTGGTAGTCTTCTTGCACTGGTGCACGCACATGTATTTTCTAGGAAGGAAATAGGAGTCACAAGGAAGGATTTTGGAGCACTTTAGTGTTTCCATTACCCAGATATGACCCAAGTCAGCTGAGGATATTATTATATAGAGTCATTAGGCTATTGGAACATAATGGCATTTTATGGCAAATGTGAAAAACTATAAATACACACACACAAACACACATGATGGGATAACCAGATGAGTAATAGAGTCAGAATAATTTATCCAAAAAATGTCAAAAAAATTCAGGAAATAGGGGAATGGATGATTAATTGTGGAAAGCAAGGACTTTCCCAAATGGCCAAATAAATTCTTAGAACCTTATACCCTTTGACAGCCATGCTTCTCCAGTTTGAGGATGAGTATCATCTGGAGATGTGGTTCAAAAACAAACTCTAGGGTCCACATACCAAAGATTTTGGTTTAGTCTGGAGTGAGAGTTGAACATTTGCATTTCTAACAAATTCCCTGGTGATGCTGCAAGACTACACTTCAAGTAGCACTGAACCAGAATATATTAGAGTGACAAGGTGAGAAATCCTATCACAGAGGGGCCATAGTGATGCTTCTGATTCTCTGCCACATGGTGCCTCAACCTCAGGATATCAAACTAGTGCTAGATGCCAGTCAAGCAGTGTGATTCTCTTATATGTATCTCTCCTGAAACAAAGTGTGGAAAAGTTCTTTTAAAAAAAGCATCTCTCTTTTCTTTTGCCTCACTCCAGATTCAATACTTCTGTTGGCCATCTTGGAATTCGATTAAATTATACTTCCATGATTTTCTCCTGTACCCGCAGCACTGATCTCCTTAGGTCAAAAGTCCACGGTGGCAGTTAGGGGCATACTTGGAGAAGCAGACTAATATTATATTGGTATCTCTTTTTCCTCAATAAGAGGATAGGGAGAATAATAGTGCCTGTCCCACGGTAGTGTGGATCATACTCATTAAGCATGAAACAAATATGTTTTTATTATTATCTTAGCAAATGGCTCCTTAAGCTTTTTCTATAGTTTCCTATCTGTGATGGTTGTTCTTGCTTAAACACTTGACTCCACTAACCATGCGAACCATGACACCCTTTTCGGTTTTCAGGCATTCTTTTATTTTTGCCTTTGTAAATTGCATTATCAGGAGCTTCTAGCAGAAATGACATTTCAATCCATGGCCACTTGTATTTGAGTTGTGAAAATTCTGATTCAGTTCATCACTAGACCACAACCCATAGTTCAAAGATTCAGATGAAAGGAAAAGCAAGCAAGAGTGGTTTGATGGCAGTCCCTGTTGATTCAATCTGCATGGGGGAAAGGATGGGTGGGGACCTGGTTTCTATAATTTTCTTAGCATAACATCATCATAGCATTCACTTCTTACTATTGATATTATTTCCTTACCGAATCCTCCTTTTGACAGGAAGCACTTTGATGGAGAAAAAAACTATAATTCATTATTATGTAGCACAGAACTGAGCACATTATAGGTGCTAAATCTCTGTTTACTGAATCAAACCAAACTCTTTCATTGAAAGTCAACTTGTATTTAATACTTCTTTAGGCATGGAATTCGAGCAACCCCCAAATTTCAAGTGAATACCTGATGGAAAGGAAATAACAAATTCTCTTTTAGGTCCAAATTCCCCACATTTTATGTGAAAACTTAAGTGATACATCACCTTAAAAAATATGGAGCTATTCACAACAATTATCATGAATATGAAAGCCAAAAATAATTTTGTTGCTCATTCAGCTTTTGACATAAGCTCAGCTTTCTTTTTTTCTATTTTGATGTACTAAGATCTCCTAATGAACTTATGACATACATTTTTTATTGTTGTTACATGAAGTACTAGGCATTCTAAGTTTTACGTCTTTACAAATCCAGCTTTTACTAGCTAGGGAGCTCATTAGCAGTTATTTTTTGCGTGAATAAACTGTCCTGTGAGATATAAGAACTCCTCAATTCACAAGTTCACATTCTTCTAAGAGGTCACTTAACCTTCTAAGTCAATTATCGCATATTAACAATTCTCTGCTTCTGAGGATGGTTTTCCCAGGTATGGAGTTGTAACTGTTCAAAGCATGACCGAAATGCAGACTATATCACCCAAGTCTGTCTGAAAAGGCAGGGTTAAATTAGTTTCAAATGAGATGCAAGGTATCAGGGGAAATATCTCACAGTTATTTTGACTGCTGTAGCAACAATATTCAAAATAATATCTGGAAATGATGAAAAAAATAACAGTAATGAAATTATTCTTTTTTATTAAGTTAATGCAATCATTGTAAGAAATGCAAGATTGACAGTCCAGGCATCTGAAGTATTCTTTTCAAAGAACAGATAACATATTCATAGCAGATAGCTAAGTTTCCTCTTTCTTTATACTATGTCTTAGGTCTTTTACGAGTGAAGTGATGATGAGGGAGGCTAATCTAGGGACAGTGTTGTTACATATTAACACGAGGACTCATAAGATTACTGATAATAAATATGGCAAGAATTGGGGAGATTCAGACCTATATGTGGGCCAGACACATTAATACCTGCATTCTGAATTAATCCTTCACATTTCCAGACGGTCATAAATGTAAGCCATTTTAACTATAGACTTACAGACAATATAAAATAAGCCTCAGCAACTCAGTGTTTATTAGAATAGAGATGTGGGGGGCAGGAGAATCTTGGTTACATTTATCTAGCAGTGCAGGGGGGCAAAAGATTTGTATGAAGTTACCAATCCCCTGAGCCACCCAGGGTAGCATATTTTGACTCCTGTGATTCTAAAACTTCTAATATCGTTGCAATTACACATATTTTTCTTAAACATCAGAAAATATTATTCATGTAATAAAATTTCATTTATAATGCAATTGAAATATTACTCTTAATTTTTCATAAAGATTTCATTCATTTATTTAAGAGCAAGAGAGCATGAGTGGGGGATACGGGCAGAGGGAGAGGGAGAAGCAGACTTCTCCCTGAGCCCCTACATGACATGGGGCTGGATCCCACCCAGGACCCTGAGATCACTATCTGAACTGAAGGCAGATACTTAACCAATTGAGCCAGCCAGGTGCCCCTGAAATATTACTCGTTAAATAAATTAAAAAAAAAACAGTTAAAACTAGATTATTATTTTTAATGTTAGTCTTAGAATATTAAACAATGTGTCAGTAAAAACCATTTAAACCTTACAAAAACACACCATACCTGGTACTGTGTGGTCAGCCACATGTTCTAAAGTCAGTTGGTGTTCCACCTGAGGCTTTATCAACTTTGAGCATTGTGATTTAATTATTTGTTTTCAATTTACAACATTGGGAGAATAGTGCTTGAGTGCTTTGGAGAGAGCTTAAGAAATATTGTGAATTGACACCCCCACACCAAATGCTGCCATTTTTACTTGAAATTGTAACTTTATATTGCTCTATATTGCTATATCAAGTACAGTTTTAGTTTATATTCTAAATAAAATGGAAAACAAGAGCCTTGCCACTTTAAAAATGTACCCAGAGGTAGGGACTTCATATATAGCTATAATGACTAGGTGAGAAAAGCTAGTTCAAGTGATAAATCTTTTTTTTTTTTTTTTTGCAAGGGGAGATGATTGTATTATACTTTATACTTGTGATACTGTGAAAATTTATGCTGTCTACTACCTTTATGGGTTATGTGATTGTAAAGTCAATCAGGAGATAAAGCAGTAACTTGGGGTATTTCTTTTTGGAAAAGAAATCATTCTCTCTGTTGCTTTCTGAATTTTTTTTCCCAATAATGAAACTTTCTCTTGGACTTTTTATTGGACAATCAAGGGACCCATAATTCCTTTATATATTTTCCCACCTACAATTCTCAGTTTCTAGCACAAGGAAGGTTCAAAACCTGCATAAGTATGATATTCTTCTATTAAAACACCAGTGTGGTAAAAGTCTGGTGTCTATTCTAGTTGGTTAGTGTCAGTGCTCAGTTAAAGTTGTTAAATATTTTGAAGATCATCTTTGTAATATAACTATGGGGATTCCTATGCAGAACAAGGAGGCCATGGTGTTGCTCTTACTAAGGAGTACTACACTAAAAAAATTAGTTATTATTTTTAAGAATAATTTGCACAGCCCCAGAATTGACATGAAAGAGGGGTGACAGTAATTAATGCTCCAGCAAAATCTGGAGTGTGCTATGCATTAATCTATATCACACACCAAATCTGTAGTATCTCTCCAGTGCAAAACTGACAAGAAACCTGAAGACTTAAGAACATAGAAAATGGAAATATAATTTTTCCCATTGGTTAAAACCATTGCACTGGTGATAATAGAGCTGGCTTGTTGACAGATTCTCACATATTTACATCACCAGTGTATCATTTTTGTTATAAAAATGAGAAGAACCAATAATTAACTAAAAACTTCTTGAGTAGTTTGAAGTTCTTAAATATATACATTTGATATGAGCTTATTCAAAGATCATAATTTATATAATAAAATTGTGATTCTATTCATCCAAAATCTCTTCTCAGTTAGCCTTTTTAAATTTTAGGAAATGAAGTTTTTAAAATATTTTTCTGTAAAATGTTTATATCCATTTTTTGCTAATCAAAGTGTTTTAGAGGAGTGAATAAGCTCAATAGTGCTCAAAACTCAATATGTTAAATAATATACTATGTAAATTCATAAGTAAAATAATCATCTTTCTTTCATGATTATAAAGATTACTGAATATTACTCAGCCATCAGAAAGGATAAATTACCTACCTTTTGCTTTGACATGGATGGAACTGGAGGGTACTATGCTGAATGAAATAAGTCAATCAGAGAAAAGACAATCATCTTATGGTCTCACTCATACATGGAATATAAGAAATAGTGAAAGGGGCTATAAGGCAAAGGAGGGAAACTGCATAGGGAAAAATTAGAGAGGAAGACAAACCATGAGAGACTCCTAAGTGGGAAACAAAAAAAAAAGGGTTGCAGAAGTGAAGGTGGGTGGGGGGGGGTGGGGAAACTGGGTGATGGGCACTGAGGAGGGCACTTGATGGGATGAACACTGGGTGTTATACTGTATGTTGGCAAATTGAATTTAAATAAAATATTTTTTAAAAGATTACTGGAGGAAATAATATTGATAGTGTATTTACCTCTGAAAAGGAAATGATAATAATCTATACTCAGAAAAGTTTCTACTGTCTCAGATAAATATTACTCAGGCATTTCCAACTGATGATGAAATATTATTTATCTTGCCATTTTTTAATAGTGTCTTGAAGTACAGTAACCATTGTTTTACTGGTGGAATAAGGCATAAAAATTATTGGAATTCTAATCATTATTCTGCTAACTCTTAATCTCTTAATATTTTAGCTTCTTTGTTGACCAAGTGGGAATAAAACAAAAATACTATGCACATAGTGACAACAAGTGAATTAATTATTTATTATTTAGAAAGAGCTTTGAATTATTATGAATCTCTTAGGTACTAGGACTTATTATTAAAATGTCATTCACTAAATTAATGCAAGAGATAAATGTCGAGTCACAATGGACTTAATACTAAACTACTTTTTCAACATGAAAGAACATGTTTCTCTATTATTTCGATCAAAGTATTCTTTTAATAATGGTCTCTTTTATTTATGCTCATCTCATTTGAGCTTTGAAATAAAGGAATCTATTTTTAAAATCTTCGATTCTTCAATTGGAATTATATTATTTTTCAAGTGAAAAATGATATTATTCACATATAGACATAATATTTAACAGGCAATCTTAGTACTTATTTTGCCAATATGACAGCTAAGAGCTGTCCCATTCCTTAAATCAGAATGAGTCTTTCCAACCCATGTTCTCTGATGGTGATTAAAGAGTAGAATTTTTAGAAGCAGACAGATCACAGAAAGAAATATCAAAAGCCAAGGTTGATGTCAAATCAATGCCTAGGTTTAGTTGATTTTTGCTATATTTGGATTCAACATTGATCTGATCCAGAAAGTGCTGAGCTCACTATGAGCTCCTAACAATGTGCTTTTTATGTAGTGGTGTGTTTGATAATAAAATAGAACACAAAATGCAGAATAAAATACCAGCAAAATAAATATAAATAAAAAAGGTACCTTCCTTGGGATTTATAAAGACATTAGAAAAATAATTTTTTCTATGTTATTAGTGTATAGTGCTTAACACTGAGCACTAGTCAACATTTGCCTTCTTTATTTCAGACACCGATATCAAGATACATAAAAATTGAAGGTCATGTTTTTCCAAACCACAATACCGATCTACTCTTTAGACCAACATTGTAGCTGCCCATTTATGACTTATTATTGCCCTGAGCTATGTACTGCTGTCTTCCAGTGCTATATTTCTTGAAAATTTGACGTAGAAATCTGTGACACAAACTGTCAGCCTGGTGTTGAAAAAAAATCTCAAGTTCTCTCATTAATATTAAACTTCCGAGGGAAAAATGTGTTGCTGAAACAAGCATTTCTTTTAAGGATGAAGGGATTCATATATTACTATTGACATGATAATTGAAATCATATTCAGCAAAATGAATGATGAAGAAATTATACCCATGCATTCTAAAAGAAGGGACAAAGATGGATCAGAAGAAGAAAAAAGCATGTTATCACAAAATATGCAAGGACTCAGACATCCTTATCAAAATGATGAAACAATGAAAAGGCGAGTTATTGTGACCATCTATTACTGTTTCTAATGAGCATCAAAGAGATTGTGATAAAAAAAAATTATTGTCAGTCATTGCAACAGAATATAGCTGAATAGTTACATCTTTTTTATGACAATGCAGGCAAGTATAATTTGGATGTAAATCATGCCTCTTGTCCCCATGCTATAATGGACTTTCATTATACTTGACACAAAATTCAGGGATGGGAAAAGACATAAAGTCAGATACTTGTTTCTGCTCTCCTTTCTCAAGATTCCTCCCCTTGTCTAGAATTCCTAGTGACTTCCCAGGACACTAAAAATTGTGGATAGTATTAAGATCCGCACTTGGGAGCTCCCCTTTCTGCCTCTTTTTTTTTTCATGTAGCATAAAAACTATAGGCAATTTTCATTTTTCTTTATACCTCAACTCCAAGATTTTCCTTTGAAGTCAAATGTTGGTGTAGGTTTTTAGTTTTGTTTTAATGCGCTGGATATTTTTTCTTCTTCTTTTTCCCTTTGGATATATTCTGTTCATTTGAAGTAAAAAAGAGTTTTATTTTGAAAAAAAAAAGACATTTGGGTGCAAAAGAAAATGAAAATTACTCTTGTTAGACAACTGAGTGAAGGAATTAAACTTTCCTGTGTTACCATATACCATCGCTGCTATAAAAATAAAGTCATGTGAGACTCAGGGCAATCTTGTCTTTCAAAACCAACCCATTTAATATTTAAACTATTATTTAAAATCACTTTACAGTTAGCAAAACATATGAATGCACATTGCTTCCTATCATCATCATGTTACGAGTGATATTTTGTGCCACTTTAAAGATAAGAAAATTGAATTTCAGAAACCGATGATAACTTGCTTAGTTTCATGCACCTATAGGAAGCAGAGCTGTATGTCTTCAAACCACAAGATTTATGTTTTAAATCCTGGATTCCATCTACTATATCACATAACCTCAACTACTTTTTTTATGTCATCGTAGATTTTCTAAATTACCAAGTTAAACAAGAATTAAAGTTTTGGTGATTGCCAATAATTTTATAGGGCCCACCAATTACCTAAAAAGATTAATATTATATATATTTATATATGTGTATGTATATATTATGTATACATAGCTGAGGTGCTTATTAAAAATGTATAATCCTGGTCCTAACTCCCAGAGATTCTGATTCAGCACGTCTAAGTGAATTTCTATAATCTGAGTTTTAAATATAAAGCACATTTTGGAAAAACCCTGTTGTAGAATACTGTTTGACAACCTAATGTCATAGTTTCATACCCTATTTTTTGAATATACCGGCAACACATTTTTCCTTTTTATTTATAATCTCTTTTCCTTTCCTTTCTCCTTTCGTTTCATTCCCCCCATTCCTTTTTTATTCATTAACCTAATGTTCTTCAATTGTACTGTCTCTCTTACCTGCTAAGAAAGTGATTTAGACTGCTTACAAGTACAGAAAACAAATGTATAATATGTCCAAGATTCTTTAAGAAGTTAGCTATTTTATGGGTTAATTAGTTCCTGACTGAAAATGGTTATACATTTTTTTGGAATAAGGGGGGGAAGCCTCTAAGGGTCTAAAGTCAGGGAAACTGGGTTCAAATATCCTCTTGTTATTGACACCTGGCTGAACTTTTTATCTTTGTTTTCCTCAATTTCCTCATCTGTAAAATTGGAATAATAACATTTTATGTCATAAAGATTTTATGAACATTAAATATGGTCATTGTTAACCTTTACCCAATATACAGCATTGTGTCCAAAATATATAGAGGCTCAATAAAAGTAGCTATTATTATTGTTACAGTTTTTTTTTCCTAAAGTTCTTATCAATAGCCAATTTTATCATTAGGAGAAAAATAATTGATGCTCCCATTGACCATCTGTTTCTGATTTTTGGAACATCTCCCAGGAACAAATAAATGAAATGATTTTCAGAATGGAGTTACTTGATATGACTATTGGTTTTTGGAAAATGATGGCCATAAGCAAAGATTTTCCTTTCCTACAGTCACTATTGACACATTATTCCTACTTAGCTACCATGATTAATCATATATCGAACCATTCCTGAGCCATTATATTTTTTCTATTATTTGATCTTTTTTTTAATCTTTGTGTTTTTTTGATTTTGTTGTTTATCAAATTATATAAACTCTTTGTGTTATATGTGCCTAAATAATTTCAACATTTGAAGTGTGGTTAGTACTTACTTAATTTTTCTACTTAAAAATTAATTACATATGAAATTCTCATATATATTTTCTCAAAGCTCTATTGGACTTTACTTTCATGTGGTGATCTTAATATATGGGCAAGTGTCCAGTGGTTGCATAAAACTGCCATCCATTTATGCTAAGAAGTTAACATTTACATGTCTCAGATGGGCAGGCAGGTGATAATTTTAAGAATTCAATGTCTTTCTGAGAATCTGCTTTCGTAATTTTTATGAAATTAAACTTTACATATACTATTAAACTTATGGTATCTTTTTTGACCTTAATAAAGTGCATACGATAAGAATCGTAACCTACTCCGCACAGTTACTAAGTCAATTTTTTAAGGTATTTAAAACAGGTATTTCTTTAAAAGTTTAAAAGTTCAAGAAGTGTAAAACTGTCTGAATCAATGTATATATGAAATCCTTAAAAGAAATGCAAATGAAGCACTAGAAAAATGGTTAAATGGAAGAAGACAGAGAACATTGAAGAAACAAAAAAAACTGTTAAAAATGAAAAATAGTAAGATGTCATAAGAAAATAAGCACAGCACTTTGGGTTAAAGAAATCAACTTCTTTCATCCTTCAGGCTACTTGCACTTGCCATTGCATCTTCTTCTATTGTTTTTGTCTAAATAAATTCATGATTTGCTTCTTCTTAATTACATAGCTCAGCTCAGATGTTATCTATTAAAAGAGATTTTGCTTGACCATGTCACTAGTAGCAACACAAATTCCCTGTCGCTATCTCATTATTTTTCTCTTCTAAAAATATCTTCTTCATTAAATGTAAGCAACATAAGGACTGATTAGTTTACCACCAATCAACATGGAAGACCACAGCACACACACACACTCACACACACACACACACACACACACACATATGCACACAACACAAACTTACTGCTTGATGACTGGGGAGAAGTGTAAAACATCAAAAATAAATATGCTATATATTCACACCATATAACGATGGGACAATTTCACTTGATTCATTCTCTGAAACACATCCTCTATCATGACAACCACTGTTTACAGGGAACATAGTAAATTGAGAATATACAGAAAGAATGAACTAGAAGTGGAACTAGGGGATACTATTTGATTGTTGGCCCATTAAATGTCTTTAAGAGGAATAGTGTTTTTTATTGTGGTTGAATGATATGCATATATATTTATTACATGTATTATCAAATACTATTAGGTTATATATAATTGTATTTGGTTACATGTAATTTTTATAGGATTGTATTTCTATATTATATGTTATGTATAATCTAATAATATTTAATAATCTATAACAGTTGGGTGCTGGTCCTCATAGTTTCCATGGAGTTTCTCATTCAATTTTCAAATCATCCTATGAAAGACACAGAATAATGTATCCTTTGTTACGTGTTAACTAGAATAAACCCCAGAATTCTCTTCCAGGTAGGTTTCCTGTCAGTGGAAGTCCACCAGAGAGATTCTTATGCAAGTTTTGGAAAACAGAAATAAAGCAGCAGCCGCTCAGTAACCCACACATGTGGTTTATCTGATGCCTTATCCTCACCGCATGAGGCAACAGAAGATATGCCACTGTTTCACTTTCCCTGGACCCTCCTTTAGATTATCTATTTCTGGATCAGTATGTGCTTAGCTCTATAATGAAAGGTGCAATTTTTTTTCTACTTTTGTTTCCCTATAGGAGAAAGGGGAGAAGGATTTTAGCATTTATTTTGTAAATATTTCATGAAAAATGACAGTTTTCAACAACTCTTATTTTAACTATCTTTATTGAATCTTCTAATAAATACATACATGATCATGTCTTCCAATACAATGATTTTTAAAGGTGTGAGCTCTTGGTCAGGATTATATAAGTAAAGGCTAAAGAAAAAAAATTAGTCTCTTTAGACTAAGTGTTTGATTTTATACCTTGTCTACATTGTATGCTTAACTTTATCCCACTAATCACAGCTCTTATTATAACTTAAATTCTGCTTTCATTATGTATGCTATGTTTTTCTACTTCCAACTACTTAATTTGAATATTTTAAAATTGATATTTATTTAACGAACACATATATAGTGCAAAGCACTATGTGCCAGGCACTGTTCTAAGAACTTTGCAAATATGAACTTATAGAATATTCTTAGCAGCATTACAAGGTAGGTACTATTGCTTTGTCTATTTTATGTGTAAAGAAGTTAAATAACTTGTATGAGATCATTCAAGTATAAGCTGCCAAACAGGGATTTAAACTTAGGGTGTCTGGCTCCAGAGTTTGTACCTTCTTTCATGTATGAGCATTAAACTATAATGCTTCGTCAAAGTTCTTTATTCATAGGGACAGGAAACAATGACATTCAAAAAGAGACCTAGGGAAGTAAGGAGGAGGCTATTTGGATATATGGGGGAAGAGCATTCTAGACAGGGAATAGTAAGTGCAAATGGTTGAGGAGGGAGCTTTGCTTGACCTGCATTGGATGTTTAAGAAATCAAGGAAAACATGTATCAGAATAAGGGAAGCACGAACGTTAGAAGATATGTTCATAAAGTTAAAAAGGGATCAGATCATATAAACCCTTATAAGCAGGGTGATACATACTCTAGTTTGCCCAGGATGTCCCATTTCTAATCCTGTGTCCTGATATAATTGTTAATAATTCCCTTTACTTAAAAAAACTGTCCAAGTTTGGGGCAGCCCGAGTGGCTCAGCGGTTTAGTGCCGCCTTCGGCCCAGGGTGTGATCCTGGAGACCCGGGATCGAGTCCCAAGTCGGGCTCCCTGCATAGAGCCTGCTTCTTCCTCTGCCTGTGTCTCTGCCTCTCTCTCTCCTTGTCTCTCATGAATAAACAAATAAAGTCTTTAAAAAAAATTGTTCAAATTGAACACCAATAAAAATTAATTAAAAAAAATTGTTCAAGTTTGGATTATAAATCCCAGGGTCACCTTTTTTATGTCATTGAAAAGATCTTTTTTTTTTTTTAAATCTAATAAGATAGAAATTCACCCTTTTTGTTCTTTTCAAGATAAAATATAGGAGGGTGAGGCCAAAACATAAATACCAATTAAAAAGCAATATTTCAGGTGAAAGAATTAATGGTATCTCAGAAAAGACCAGAGTAGTTGTAGTGAGCATGTTAAAGCAATGGTTGGATTCCATATAGATTTTTTGAAGGTCAAAGCAGTAAACTTGTTGATTAATTGGATCCTGGATCCTGGTTATAAGACTGAAATCAAGAATGATTGCAGTGTTTAGACTTAAGCAACTGAGAGTTTGAAGCTACTATGTAATAAAAGGAGATAGACTGAAGGAGGAGCTGGGCCAAGGAAAGATTATGAATTCAGTTTTGCATGTGTAAAATTTGAGATATTTAATAGAGACCCAAGTGTCACAGTTGATGCTGAATTAGGTATAGAACTCTAGAGTTCCTGAAGTGGTTGAGATTAGGGTTTATATTTGAAAGTGGGAAGATAATAGATGAGATGTTCAGTCACCAGGTGAGATGACTTCACCACGAGAGTATTAACAGTGTGAATTAACTCTCAAAGGTTCTATTCTAAACTAGTGGTAGTTGATGGTGGAGATGTCTAGACAGATAGTTTAGATATTTCCATTAATATTGGGTCTAAGAAACTAGAGAAAATCTATGTGAGAGTGATTGGAATGAGGGGAGTCCTGGCATAGCAAGGTGGATATGTAGTGTCAGATCAATATGTCAAGCACTACAGGAAACCTTTGCAGAATCCCACAGATAGAAGCTCAGTTACTTAAGTAGAGCATAAAATATTAAGACTTGTTGATATTATTAATAGGCCCTGAGACAAAAGAACTTTCTACACACTAGGCAGGATTTGTAGAATCTTTTTGATTCAATTGGACCATTTTGATGATGGTTTAGTTGAAAACTAAGATTCTGGAAATGCTTTCAAGTTTGGTTCAGAACTGGTTCCAGGTTAAGGATGGGGAGGAGATTGAAGGGGAGAGGCCCAATAACTAAGGGAGGGAAGAGCAATAAATTAAACCAATACCCTATACTTTTCTAAGCCTTAATAATTTAGATATGAGGAAAATATTCAGTAAATTATATTTAAATTACATTTGAAAATATCAAATTTATGAAATTATAAGCAATTTGTCAAAATACATTAGAAAATGTTTACTTTTGGTAGAAAGTTAAATAGCAAGCAGAACTAAGGTCCTTGTGCACTATGAGAAGAAAATCATTTTTGACTTCAAATATCACATATAATAAGTATGTCAACAAATAGTCTAAATTATAAGAGTTAGAAAAACTACACAGGCATTTTACAAAAAAAATGTATATATACTTAATATGTAAAGTAATTTTATAAAGGTATTTTATAATATTTTATTGAAACCATTTTTCTCTTGTTTTATTATCTTTTAAATGTATTGCCTAAAATATTTTAGGGGGCCTGCTATGGATTGAGTGTACATGTCCCCTCCAAAATTCATATGTGAAATCCTAAACCCCAAGGGGATGATTTTGGATGTGGGGACATTTGGGAGGTGATTAGGTCATGAGTGTGGAGCTTTCATGATTGGGATCTTTGCCCTTATAAAATGACCCTAGAGAGATACCTCACTCCTTTGCACCATGTCAGATTATAACAAAAAGCAACTATTTAGGAAATGGGTTTTTACAGACACTGAATCAGCTAGCACTGTGGTCTTGAGCTTCCCAGCCTCCAGAACTATGAGAAATACATTTCTCTTATTTATAAGCTACCTAGTCTCTGACATTTGCTGTAGCAGCTCTAACAGACTAAGACAAGTGTCTATCCTCCAATATTTCCAATTATTCCTTATAATACATTGATTTTCCTAAGCTATCATGTGTTGACATAAAATACTATATCCTCTGCATTGAGAAATAAATGAAGAGATATTTAAAAGCTATGTCGGTATTTCTTTTTTTTTAATTTTTATTTATTATTTATGATAGTCACACAGATAGAGAGAGAGGCAGAGACACAGGCAGAGGGAGAAGTAGGCTCCATGCACCGGGAGCCCGACGTGGGATTCAATCCCGGGTCTCCAGGATTGTGCCCTGGGCCAAAGGCAGGAGCTAAACCGCTGCGCCACCAAGGGATCCCCATGCTGGCATTTCTAGGAAACATACTCTATGTGTGCATAATAATGCTATTCAATAGTTATGTCTTTATACACACAGTATTTCGGATATTATAGCATGACATGCGAGTTATTTTAAACACATGATAACCTTGGAAAATAACAGTAGCTTGGAAGAAATTACTTGACTTCATAAAGATCAAGCCCTGACTAAATTAATCTTCTACAGAGTAAAAGAATCATCAGATTGAGTAAATTAAAGAGAAATAATAGACATAATCCATCTTGACTTTGATTTTTGTCGTGCATAACTTAATTTGCTTAACACTAAACAGAGAAATACAGGTTTTGATAATGTAAATATTAAGGAGTGATCACTTTAATTGGTTTCCCATGTCCATTATAGTTATTAACATATTACGGTTAACCTAAAGGGGCATAATTCACACATTGATTCCTTTTACAAATATTTATTGAATACCTGTGTAAGGGAACAGCCTTCCTTATTAAAAAGAGACTCCTCCAAGATTAGAATGGAGAATTGTTTCAGAAAGACAATATTCAGCTTGGAAAGAGATGGAGAGTAAGTTAACCTTGTGCCATTTCTTGGCCTAGTGTTCTCGCATAGTGATTTCCACTGCAGCAGAGGGCAAAATACTCCCCTTTAACATTTAGCCAGAACAAAAAAAAAAAAAAAAAAGAAATCAATCTTTTCCCCCCACTTTCAACACGTTCATAGGCATAGGATGAAAGCAAAAGTTTAAAAAGTTCCTGCCCTCAATGAGTGCATATTCTAACCTGAAAGATTACACACACTCAAGCAATTGATAAATGAGAGGAAGTGATAATAGGAAAATATATTGAAATAATAGGAAAATATATAGGACACACTGAACTGCAGAAGAGGCCACGTTAGTACTATTTGGGAACTATAGAATTATAAGGAAATGGAGAAAGAAAATAGATTTGGGGATGAGGTAGTTTTTAATTGTTCTTAAAATATGAGTGGGACTTTAGAGCTATAAGATGGCAGTCATTGCAGGCAGCAGAAATACTGTAACCAAATACTTGGACATGGGAATATGTGGGACATCTATTGAGAACCACAATAGATATAATTTCAGTATAAGTTGTGGGTAGGGTACATGAAAAAGTATAGTGGGAGGTAAGGATTACAAAAATTACCTATGAATTTTAAATACTGCACTAAGATAAAATGCATGTTATTTGGTAAAGATGGAGAGGGTAAACTTGGTATCTTTTCACATTTAAAACGTGTTATTGAAATTAAATGTATCTTCAGAGGAAGAAAAGAGATACACCAGGCTTTCTACACGAAAAGAAAAAAAAACAAAACACATTTTTTAATTGAATGATTGACTCTGGATCCAGAATCTAACGTATGTTAACTTATTTAGTACTCACATTTGATGAGGAAAGGAATATAATGTCCATTTTATACATGAAAATACTGACTTCAGGAGGTGTTATGGAACTTGCCTTATGTAGCACAGTATCTGTGCTGGTATTTAACCCGAGTTCCTAACCCTGGCTGCTCATTAGAATCATCTAGAGAACTTCTTAACCACTATTTGAAAATACTGATGCTTAAGCCCATGCTGAGAGTTTGTAATTTAACTGACCAGTAGTCTAGACCACAGTTCCTCACAAAGATAAGGTTAAAACGCATTGATTTTCTTAATTGAAGGAGTGGTCATGAATAAAAATAGTTATTCAATAAAGTTGAGTAAAGAGTAATAGACCTTAGAATTTAAAAGAAAAAGCAGAACGCTGACAAAATAATTAGACTGTTCCTCTTGATCACCCAAATATAAATTGTGCATAAAAATAAAATTTCTACCTGAAAATATTTATATCACACACACACACACACACACACACACACAGTTGATCCTCATTATTCATGGACTTTATATTTGCAAACTTGTCTACTTACTAAATCTTATTTGTAATCACAAAATCGATGCTCGTGATGGTTTTGCAATCATTCACAGATATGCAGAGTGGGACAAATTTAAGTTGTCCCACACGTACATTTCCAGTTTAGAGTCAATCATACCTTAGACTAAACAGGGAGACCTTGTGCCTTCCTGTTTCAGCTCTCATGCTGTAAACAAGTATTCGTCTTCTCAATTTCTTTAATGTCATGTGTTTTCACAATCTTGTGGTCTTTGTTGGTGATTTCGCTGTTTACAATGACCCTCAAGTGTGGTCCTGCAGTGTTGTGTAGCGTTTCCAACCACAAGAAGGTTGTGATGTGCCTTACAGAGGAAGATATGCGTGTTACTTAAACATCCTTCAGGCATGAGACATAGAGCTGTTGCTCCTGAGTTCACGGTTAATGAATCCACACCATCTATTAAATCAGGTGCCTTTAAACAAGGAACACATATAAAATGAGTTTATGTGCTGATCGGTTGACAAAAATGCTGTGACCAGAAGCTGGCCAGAACCTAACCCTGCATTTTCCCCAGGGGGAAATGATTCAGTATTTGCTAATTCAGCGTTGCCAGTATAGAACAATACCGAGGATAACAAAAAACAACTGTATATATAATCAAGGACACAAATTTGTCAAATAGGCACTAAAACAGATCGTTGTAATTGTCTTTGCTCAACGAATGTTTCTTGAATATTTACCACGTACCGGCAATGCACCATCCGAAGATTCCATGCCAGGTGGGAAATAATCCATTTCCGCACACATAGTTTATCCAGTCATTCAACTCTCACGAGTCCCTGCCACCAAGGACTCAACTGGTTATCTCCAGGCTCCTCCAGGCAGTAAGGAAAACATTGTACCTATTTAGGGTAATACACCTACTCAGTTTATGCACCTTTCCAGAATCTGGTTACTGACCCAGCCTCTTGGTAAAGGAAGAGCCACAGGCCATGGTGCTGTCAATTCTTCCAATGCCTCAGCCTTCCACAGGGTGAAGTCTGGCCTCTTGTGCACCTATGTTGACGGGGCCAGTCAGACCTGACCCTCAGAAGCTCTGCCCTTCCCTCACTGATTTTTGACTTGAAATGTGCCAGCAGGAGAAGCTCTGGTTGCTGCCTCCTGAGGGGCACAATAGGCAAGGTCCAGGGAGTCACACCAAACTGTCCAGTAGGAGTTAGGGGGCAGGGAGGAGGAGAGAATAAACTCTTCCCCTTCTTCTCTGATTCTAAAAAAGAACTGATCCCAGATATAGCACATATGCAAGGCTTTTTTTTTTTTTCAGGGATCTTCCTCAGAACTGTTTTCCTGTGAAGTTGTAGCCAGTTCAGTAATTACCATTTTGTATTCATTTTCTTTCCTTTTCAGTTCTTTTCCTTTACCCCTTATTCTTATGTGTTGCTGGCGTTGCCCTTCCTAATAAAATCATAGTATGTCGGCTTTATCTTCAGCTCTGTTTTCTAAAGACTCTAGACCACGACCTGGTTATTTTAAATTAAAACTTGATCCAGTTTATCCTGTATATAATGGATTTATTTCTCCTTTTCTTATCAACTTTCTTCCTTCCACTTTCACTAAATATTTATAGAAAATACTTGGAATAATACAAGAAGAAAAACAAACTTGACTATGTTCCCAGGAGGTTGTTTCCTGTAGCTATGTTTTTCACACTTTCGATGAGGATAACAGAACACATCTCTTCTCATGGTTATAAGGATGAAATGTGATAATGCACATACAATGCTCAGCACAGTTGCATTATGTGTTCAGTGGATGTGTATGGTACTTATTATTATTGTCATTATCATCATTACTAAAGTTTATTGATCATATTGTTTGAGCAACAGATGGATCGGCCAGGAAACAGCTAAGATAGTTTGCTCTGTAATACAAAGCTGAGATCCGGACTGAAAGCCATCTCTAAGAGTAATAATGAAAGGGATTGAGAATCACTCTATAAAAAGATGTGGGTTACTTTTTAAAAATAATTTCTAATTATTATAAAGAGGTTAGTGATTACATAGAATCTAGTCATGGTTTCTGTTTTCACGGGGTTTATAAATAACATAGGCAAAGAGGTTTAAACAAGAACATCTGTAGTTCACTCCAGGGAAAAAACAAAAATGTTGCATTTCTAAATGATAACTGAGACTTAAGTATTCACCTTAGGATGTCTTTTTAAAATAATTTCTTATTCTTGGTTGAGAATGTTTTGAATATGTATACTACCTGAAGACAGGACAGCACAATAGTTCCCAGAGTTTCCCACCCAAGCATTTGACTTTAGAGATTCCAGTTTGTGTTTATGTATTATGTATTTGTTGTATATAAAGATAAAGCAACTGAGTGATGGTGGGATAACCAAATTATATTAATCTCTATTGGGAACTAGATTCTGAACGTAGAAGGAAGGAAACATATGTAATTTAAAATACGTTAAGTAAAATTATGTGGCCAGAATTATAGTTGGATATCAATAGCAATGTATGAGGTATTTTCTCTTCATACCTTATCCCCTGAAAAAGATTAGAAACAATGACCAATCCAGTAATAATGACTGTACTGTGAACCCTGATGGTAGTTTTAAAATGTTATTATTTTGGTTAAAAAAATGAAATCAAGACATCTTGGAGAATAACTGACATCAGGACTCAGAGAAGAAATGTACAAGATAAGCCTGGAACCAATCTCATCATCACGATGAGCAAGACTATCAAAGACAAATAGAGTTATGCACAAAAGTTCCTATTTTAACCAAAAGGGGCAATACAAGCTTTAGTGAAGTGAAGCATTTTAATAGATTGAAATCATTAACCAGTTTAAATCCAGGAATTCAGATTTAGCTATTATATTTATTATTTATTACTATATTACAAAATACCCTAAAATTTAACAACTTAAATCCACATTTTTTTTTTCATCTCAGAGTTTCAAGGCTCTACTGGAACAGGAACAGCGCTCAAGTTCACTCACATGAGTACTGAGAGGCCTGTGGTCTCTACTGGCTGCTGGCTGAAAACAACAGATCTTCACCACATTGTCTCTCCTTAGGCACTCACAACATGGCAGCTGGCTCCAGTCACAAATATTGAGGAAGAAATCAAGACAATGTGAGAAAGACAGAAGACACAGCCTTTTTGAAACCTAATCTCACATATGTCATCCATATTTGGCCACGTTCTGTTTGTTAAAAGTGAGTCACTAGGTCTAGCCTACATTCAACATAAGATACAGGAGCAATCGTTGGGGCTTTTTTAGAAGTTGCCTTGAACAAACAGAATCAATTCATTATCTTAGAGCTGGGCAAAGAAATCAAACCTTTGGGGAAAAAAAAATCTAGCTTTTCTTATATGAAACATATCACTGAGTAACTAATAGAGGAGATAAAGTATCTTCTTATAACATCATTCCAGCTAATAAATGAAAATGAAATTATAAAATTAAAATATCAACATTTTCCAATCAGTGTCAATAGAATCGATGGACAGAAGTATTAAATATCAATGTATTTTAAGTTTTTAAGAAAGTGTAGATTAGGTAATCAGTAAAGAGCTTAATTTTGTCAACAAATTAAACAAAAATATGGAAGGAGAGCCTACAGATTAAAAAGACTTAACGAACTAATCAAATGTAGAGAAACATATGATATTAAACCACAGTGTCTAAGAATGGATACTGGAGATAAAAGCATACAGAAATGATAACATTCCCATAAAGAAAGGGAAGTATTCAATTTGGGGGAGTTAGTATGATAGGGTGGGGTGCAGGAAGAGACTTTTTGGGAGGTGTTTCAAAATTGTTCACCTTATAAGTCACTAAGCTATTCATTTTTTTCTCCCTATTTCTGTACCTGTATTTTAAAATTAAAAAAAAATAAAAGATCTCCTAAAATCTCCAATATATTATATAGGGAAGGACATATTAACACTCCTTACCAATTAGGAAAACATAACCTCAGAATGAAAAGCTAATCTTTCTCAAGAAAGATTAGTTAGTAACTTTGCTATATAGATTCCCTCCTGATACCATGGTTGGGTATTGTTTTCTGGTATATAATGTTACATGAAATGTCTTAATTTTTGGAATCATATTTTGAGAATTATGGCAGGCTATAGTGTTCAAAAAATGTTCTCAGTGATAACTTCTGTGTCATATGCACTTCTACAATGAGATTTTGTCCCCTCAACAAGAGATGGAGTCTAGGGTGCCTTGGCAGCTCAGTCGGTTAAGCATCTGCCTTTAGCTCAGGTCATGATCCCAGGGTCCTGGGATCAAGTCCCACTGAATGGGGAACTGCTTCTCCCTCTGCCTGTCACTCCCCCTATTTGTTCTCCTTCTCTCTGTCAAGTAAATAAAATCTTAAGAGAAAGAGAGAGATGGAATCTAATCCTCTTCACTATCTTCCTCATCTGAGTGTTTTGGAATATTCACTGTTGGGGAAACTTCTTGGAACCCAATAGTTACCTTTTAATAGGCCCAAGCCACACTGTGAGGCCACATGTAGGCACTTGGCAAAGTCCAGCTGAATTCTCAGCCAACAGATAGCATCAATTGCCAGTCAGATGAGTGAGCCATCTTGACATGCCAGACTAATTGAGCCCCCATTTGACTGCAGCCTCAAACAACACAACATGAAATAGAGGAATCAGCAACTTAAGCCCAATCATTGTAAGAACAGTAAAAGATACTAAATAGTTATAAGCCACTAAATATTGGTATTATTTACTATGTAGCAATACCAGGCAGAGGAATAATTGGGGGTAAATGACTATTCAAGATCCCCTTTGTACTGCATAGCAGAGTTCAAGTCAAATGAATCTAATACTGCCTTCAGTTTTTATTTGTTTCCTTGTTTGTTTGTTAGGCAGTCTTCATTATACAGAATATTATCAATGTCATGTATCACATTTCTGTTAATATAGTTTGAAAGTAAAATTACAATCTTGTTTTGATCTAATAATAGATCTATATTATATGGTCCTTTCTGTGAGTGGTCTAATTCATGAGAGAGAGTTCATGCTTCTCTATATTTTGTTTTTGAAGAAACTCTTTACTGCCTCAACATTTCTAACCCTTTTCTTTTTTTCCTTTTTTTTTCCCTCTGATTTGGAGTAGTGCTGTTTCATTATATAGCTAGGCAGATAGATAGATACATAGAGAAACAGAAAGCATTTACATTACATCATTTTCTCTGAAAGATCTGTCTTTTCAGTTTCTGTATTTCACCAATATATCCTGCTGCTACATGGCTACTTAATGCCTTGGTTATGCTTAAACCTTGTTTTTTCCCTAACGAAATGTGGACTTTTTACCAAATTTTAACTACTTATCAATTAAAATAATATCTGAGAGTTTTTTCTTTTTTTTAAATCAGTAGTTGCCAAGACAATAGCATGTCAATGAACTGAAACACTTTAACCACCACAAAACTGAATGAATTGATGAATTTGCAACTAAAGTTCATATAAAAGAACTTTCCTGAGTTTACTTTGTGTCTATTTCTATCTTAAACTTTGTTCTTTTAAGTATATACCAATCCAGTCAAATGCCAGTATCTAAATTGCATTTGTTTATGATCAGTATAAACAAATGTATAGCCAAGTGAGGCATCTGGGGAAGTCTTCAAATGTTAACCTCAACATTTTCACAAAACACATTTTCAAATTTTTTATTGTTGTTGCAATCTTTGCTGTAGAGATGGGCTAAGGTTATGCCCTTTCCTTTTCTTATAATCTTTGACTCAAAAAAGAGGAAGGATAATTAATGCTTGGTATAGTCTGGAAAATGCTATCAGCTTTTAGCAGACTTATTAAAGTATGTTTGGTTTTTTAAAACATACTGTGTGTTTTAACTGGCTGTCTATTGAAACTCTCATGAGTTCATGAGGTCATATAAACATAAGAGGATGTAAATACTCTGTGAGAATCAAAGTGAAGAAAATGAAGAAGATCAAAGTGATCTAGTTTACAGCTTTCCTGGAATGTGAGGCCAGATTTTGAATTCTTTCCCTGTTGATACTAACCATATACTGTAGACCAGGCATGTGTGGTGGCACATTGCTGAAAATACTATTTAACTTATTGATATATAGGCCTTAGTTCACTTTTCCTAAACTGAAATGAAAAAAAAAAAAAAAACAAAAACAAAACTAGAACTGGAACAAATTAAGACTACTGGAATAAACTGGAAACTTCAAATAGAGTTTAAAAATATTTGGGAGGAGGGGTGTTGAGAAATAACAAGGTAGATTCTTTAATATCTCCTTAACAATTGGGAATAGATGTATTTTTTATCCCACAAAAATAATAGATTGTAACTATTAAGTCAATATTAGTTATGGAACTATAAGTGGACAGGATTTTTAAAAAGGTTACAAATTGTTTTGTGATAATCAGAAATGTTTTAAAAAGAAATCTAAAGTTTTCCAAAGTCAAGATGTTGCTAAAAAACAATAAAATAAATAAATAAATAAATAAATAAATAAATAAATAGATAGATAGATAGATAAATAAATAAATAAATAAATAAATAAATAAATAAAATGAACCAAAACTTTGAGTCTCTATGTAGGGGCTTTTCACATGTACCACAGTGAACATAGTGGCCTGAGGACACATAGTGAGCTCAGTGGACAGGAGGACATGTGATGAGCTGAAATGCCCATTTACTATACTCCTATCATTTTTCCTTTATTTCCCCAGCTCCATGGTATATCTTGTTTCCAGGGGAGTTCAAAATATTTGGAGTAGCTAGCTCCTCCCATCTTAAATTGTGGGGCTCTGCTAGCCTGCTCAGTGTATGGCTTCCTGACAGTGTTCTCAGATTTGAGAGAAGAAAGAAAGAGCATTTTGTAGTGAAGGGGAATCATTTCATGGAGAAGAATGCATTATACTTCTTCAATTTGGTTGAATCACTTTGGTGATTCTAATAATTCCTTTGCTCTAAGTCCTGTCCCCTTCCCTTCATCTTCCATCATGATAGCCCCCTTATGTGTGTGCTCTCTCTTTTTCATCTTTGGCAGTTTGTATCTAGATATATTCAAGTGACTAAGCTCTCAGGTGGGAGTGTTTTAATTAAGGGTGTTCTAGGGAAGCCTCCAGAAATCTCCCTTAAGGACCAGTTGGCCCATGCACTTTGCCCTCTTTTTCTTTGCCCCCCCCCCACCTCTTTCCATGTGAATCCTGTATGAATACCAGCTTGGACCATGGCGGGGAAGGACACACCCTAGGGATGATGAATGCATGAGTTGGAAGGAACCCAAAGTTCCCTGAGGACTGTTAAAATAGAGCCACCATCCTCATTTTAGATTACCAAGCCATGGGACTTCATGGAGAGAAATATATTTCTTTTTTTTAAGATTTTATTTATTTATTCATGAGAGACACACAGAGAGAGAGGCAGAGACACAGGCAGAGGGAGAAGTAGGCTCCATGCAGGAAGCCCGATGTGGGACTCAATCCCAGGACCTCAGGATCATGCCCTGTGCCAAAGGCAGATGCTCAACCACTGAGCCACTCAGGTGTCCCCCCAAAAATATATTTCTATCTCATTTAAGCTAATTTTTTTGAGTAAAGGCATTTCTTTTTCCAACTGAACATAATTCCAATGAATATAGTTACAAACAGATTTTTCTACCTGTCTATGGATTCATGATTATATTTAGCCTTTGATTTGAGGTTTACATTCTAGACCAAATGCCATTTAAAAATGTATCAAGAAAGCATTGAACATTCATCATATGTAAAGTACTTCTGCGCAAAGAATGGTTAGTTGATCTCTGAAAACAAAGGCTGATTCACACTCCTCTCTACCATGAGTGTGGAGGCAGCAACCTAAGAAAGGGACTTTGGGACTTTATTAAAAACAAACAGACAAACAAATAAATTTAAATCCATGCCCTTTCCCCATTCTTCCCACCAATTAAAAAAGACATGAAAGCCATATTAACCTTGCTAATAAATGTGGCATTGACCAGAATGCTTTCAAATGCTTTCTCCTTCCATTTGACCCATACTAAAGCTTGTCAGAGGAGGAAGACAAATACTAAAATCAGCATTGAGAACGTCTCACCTGGCAGAGATTACTGGCCTCGGGCATGCAGGCAGAGTTGCTCTGGGCAAAAATTCGAAGAGGTTGTTAGTGTATAAATTGTTCCAAGTAATATCATTTAGAATCTCATGCCCTTTCTGAGGTCTCTTGTGTCATTCGATAGGATGCCTGGGCTAAATTCCAAAGACATGCAGTCTGTTGTAGGAAGCAAGATAGAAGTACATAGCCTGAAGATCAAATACCAAATGTGAACCAACCTCAGCGTGTTCTCATCTTTGTCACTGGTTGGATTTTGGTCTTCTTTTCTTAGAAAGCAGGTTCCCTAGAACACTTTTCTGCCTTCAAGATGGCTGGTAGGTAGACCCTTCTCATAGAGAGCCAGGGTCAGCTTCTCTGCAGAATCTGCATTTTTGAACCAGAGCAAAGTAGTCCCCACGAGGCCCACAAGCAGCCTGCCGTTTCCCCTTGGGTGGCTCTGGCTGAAAGGTGGGATCGATGTGCAAGAGCAACCATCAGGTGGAAGCACAGGGCGAGGTTGTCTTTTTCATATTTTTCTATGAAACATGTCTGTGAACTAAGGGGGGGATAAAAAAAAACACGTAGATTGAGTAGGATTTTACAACAGGGATTATTGATGATGTTAGAGTTGATTTTCTCTTTCATTCTTTATTTTAAATTTGACAGTGTCTGCTTGTGTATTTGTAAAATGACTCTCTGAACAAACGTGAGCGGATGCCCTGAAAGGTTAAAGGAAATTTGGGTGAAATAATTTCCCAGTTTTTATAGCGCGGTTTAAGTAGTTTTCTGCAGGGAAATGCATCTGTCATTAAAATGCATTTTTCTCTGTGCTGTTTCCCTTTCTGAGGGAAACGATAAGTGTCATTTTAGCAAGTTTTAATGACTGTACTTTAATCGATCTAGTTTTCAAAAAAATTGTGCCTTAGGTAAATGGAAAAGATCCTCATCCCCTTTTTCCAGTGTACCTTGTGCTCTTGTGGGGTGTTTGTACAAGATCTGAGATACAGCTTTATTCATATCCATAACAGATTGAAGAACTGCTTTTTCCCAGCCAATGTGTCCTGTCACATCGGGGAAAGTCTGCTGGAGACTGCAAGCTAGTTTTCAATTTATTCCCTATTTGATGACCATATTTCTTTGAAAGAAGAATGACTTTCAGGGAAATTGACGGAATTTCTGAAGGAAAATTAAGGAAGAGTGGGCAAAGATTGAGAACGAGATGAATAAACTACAGAATAACAGGATTTTTTTTTCAACAGGAGAAAATTTACAATAGTTGTCTTTTCCTTCTCTAACCTCCCCCAATTCTCCTCCACTTTTCCTTCAAATCCCTTACCTTTCGATTCTGAACACACACACACATACACACACACAAGCACACACAGGTTCCTTCAGGCCAGTGCCCAATTCCCTTACCTGTTTTGACAAGAAATGCATACTGCAGTCACACGCCAGAGGCCATGGTTATACAAAAGTCACAGGTCAATAAAGATCACTTACATTTCTTATGAGCCTTTTCATCTTCCTTTTCTCCTATGTGGGCAGGGCCAACAGAAAGGGAAAGACAGAAATGTCAAGGGGTCTGGCTGTCAAAGAAACCCCCACTCCCTCCAAATAATTTGATGGCCCTTAAACTTTTGCTACCTTGCCTTAGGAAAAATGGCCTTTTCTCTTCTACTCCTCATCACAAGGTGTTCTTATCTCTTTCAAAATGAACTTAAAGCCTTGACCCTCTTCCTTGATGATATACAATAAAGTAAAAAGAAAAGATTGGTAGGTTTTCCTTAAAATTGTCCTTTAAAAGGAATAAGGGAAATGATCTACATTGTATTTTAGTTTAACATATTTGACATATGTTCTGTGAGTTCATACATGTTTGCTGAAGGTCATAAAAGTAGGCTTTGTACAATTAAGTGAACTTCACACTGGGAAATTTTAGCTACCTTTTCTAATGTATTTATTTATTGCTATCATTTACATGATAATTTTTCTTCCATGAGTGACCATATGCATAATTGGAGATTATGATTGAGAAATAATATTATCATTATGAAATAAATGCTATCCAAATAATACTGAAGATAAAAGAAACAATCAACCGTCTAGTCATTCCTTTTTTCACTCTTTTTAGGAAATTTAAAAATATTTATAGATTTGATTGAAGTTTCATATCTCAAGTTTCTGATTCAACAGCATGCTAAATGAACAATTCTTTTAAAAAATGTATGCTCAAAAATTGATTTAGAGGCCTTAGTAATTTTTTAAAATATTTATTTATTCATAAGAGACACAGAGAGAGAGAGAGAGAGGCAGATACATAGGCAGAGGGAGAAGCAGGCCCCTCTCAGGGAGCCCAGTGTGGGACTGGATCCTGGACCCCAAGATCACGCCCTGAGCCAAAGGCAGACATTTAACCACTGAGCCACCCAAGTGTCCTGGCCTTAGTAATTTTCAAGGAATGTCCTAAAGTTGATCCCAGGAGTCATCTAATACAGGTTTATTATCCTGCAAAAATAATAGCATATCATAATGTCAAAATTATTATCATAGAAAACCTTAAATCCTGATTCCCTTTCAAGTTTAGAGTCAGATCATGTTTATGTATATGCGCTTGTCTATATGTATTTGTTTTTGCCTTCAAAAATTGTATATGAGAAAGGGAAAACTGCTTTCAATGTTTGATGGGCAATGGAATCTTTAGGGAAACCTACAAATTGTAATAGAAACAAGTAGAAGATTTGGCTACATATCTCCTTTGTCTTTTCAATGAATGTAACAAGAGATTTTCCCAATTTATATGGAAGGTTAAAAAAAAAAAGGTCATTATCGAATTAGAGAGTCAAAGGCAAACAGATTGTTCAAGAAAACATTCCTTTCAGGGACAAATAGGACATATTGAGTGAGAGGTTTTTTTTTTTTTTAATATAACCATAATATAACCATCATTAATAAATTAAACTACTAAAGCAGTTGAAAAGATTCAAGTTTGATTTTCCATTTGTGAGATAAATGTGTATGTGTATAGGTAAGTACTTATGAAATTGATTATAAGCTAGGACTCCGACCTCTGGCCTGCCCATGCAAGGAAAACGTGTCTTACCAAATTTAATGGATGAAAAATTGGAAAAGATTAGACTCCTATAATTATAAGCTTATAAACAGTAGAATAAAGATTGGTATTTTGTTCTCCTAATGACCTAGATTTATTCATTCAATCTTAATTGAAGAGCTACTATGTATTTATTTACAAATCCAATGTATAGAATTTGAACAAAATTATGAAATAAACAACGATTGGATGTTATGTATACAAGCATGGAGAGATTTTTGGGGAACTTCAGTTATTACTTATGACATTGGCTTAACTTTATGAAGATTATACCTCAATAACTCATTCTCCTTCCATGGCAGTCTTTTTTGTTGTTGTTGTTGTTGTTGTTAAAAAACATTTATTATTGTATAAGTTATTTCTTTGTATTAACTGTCTTCACATGTCACTTAATAAAACGCACTGCATCGGGATCCCTGGGTGGCGCAGCGGTTTGGCGCCTGCCTTTGGCCCGGGGCGCGATCCTGGAGACCCGGGATCGAATCCCACGTCAGGCTCCCGGTGCATGGAGCCTGCTTCTCCCTCTGCCTGTGTCTCTGCCTCTCTCTCTATCTCTCTGTGACTATCATAAATAAATGAGAATTAAAAAAATAAAAATAAAAAAAATAAAAATAAAAAAAATAAAACGCACTGCATCAATTCAAAAAGAAAGATTTGAGTCGGAAAAAGCTTTAGTCTTCTTAAATACATGTCTCATATCATATTGAAGAGATTTTTCCACAAAATGTTTATATTCAATCCTGCATAATATCTCTTCAAGAATAGACTTATTTAGTCATGATTTAATATATTATAAAAGATGATTCTTTCTCATAGAAGAGTATTTTTAATGTAAGAATTTATTTTCAAACTCTAAAAGCACTGATCCTTTAGTTAAGGGAAAATAGGTAGTTTTCCGATTAGCATGTTTGTTGGAATAATGAAATGCATATTCACTTAGCCTAGGAATATGGCTCAGAAAATAAATTAGCAAGCTGTTTCAAACTAGTTGTCACTTGATTCATCTTCAGACTTCCCCTATAGTGGTGCTTTAAAAATCATGAGAGAAAAGCCTATTTATTCATGCTTTATTTCAAGGTGTTTTTGCAGTGCTGGGATCTTTATTTTAAATTGATTTTTATAAATATATTCATAATTGCCCTCACTTTGCCATACTTAGCATTGACTGCTTCCCTTTTGAATCAAGACAGATAAGAAAAATAGACAAATTGTGTTTAAAAGTACAAAGGGTCATGCTTAATTTCAAACCACAAACTGTCAAAACCCTGTATTCTCCTCACCCGGTCATTTTATACTTGATAAGTAAACCCACTTGAGGAATGTTTATATGCCCCAACGCTTTTGGACAAGTTCACTGACAGAAAACATTCTTTGAAGAAATATATCACAACTGTTTATCTTCCTGAGTGTTACCCTAAACCCTGTCAGTGCTAATGATATCAGGGCATGATTTAAATAAATCCTTTTGAGAGTGACTACGGGTATTTCTACATTTGAATCACAAATATAGGAATTTTGGCTGTGAAAGTGGGCAACAGATATTTCAACATGAGCAGCATTCTGTTCATATGAAAAGCTTTAATAGAGAAGTGCTCCAGAGAAGCACTGCTGTCACTCTTGGGTTTAACATACAACTGCTGCCTTCTCTAAGGAAGAAAAAAAAAAAAGATACACTTCTGTGTAAAGTGCATATGTGTTTATCATGGTTCTATCACAGTTAAGCAGAAAAAAAATGCAATTATTTTTTAATGTCATAAATACACGGGTTAATGCTGGTTTACTAAATGATAGTAGTAAGTACAAATCGTGCGTCCCCCTCATCTTTCCTTTTATCATTAATAGACTGTTTTTGACCTTTCTATAATGAATACAGTCATTAAAAGCTATAGGAATGATACTCTGAGTTTTAGAACTAAATCTATTATCTTTATTTTCAGCACAATGATGTCCCTTCTTTCAGTGGAAATTTGTCTTCAAAGAATTTCCATTTTCAACATCATTTCCCCATAAGCAGGTAATCTTTTATTTTCAAACAATATCAAATAAATACTTTACAGCAAAAGCTAGTATTTTTAAAAATAATTTACATGTGTTTTTATATTGAGAGGCTTTTATGATAGTGATTCATATGTTAAGAACTTTATTTAGTTTCAGTTGGTTTATTTGTTTAATTAGCAAAAATTATTATTATATGTCCATAGGTGGCAAAATAGCATCAAAAGTTACTATATTTAATGTGCAGATTAAATGTGACAAGTAATTAAAGGTGTTTCAGTCCAAAACAGCAGATAAACTTCGTTTTATTTCTAATAGCTTTTAATATGAAGGTATCCTTTGACTTATATTGCTCAATTTTTAAAAAATCAAATATGACAAATGAAATAAATTCTTGCAGTAGTCATCTACATTCTAGAATAAGTTTATTTATAGTATTAGACCCTTTTTTTAAAAATCCATAGGAGGCACCAGGGTGGCTCAGTCAGTTAAGTGTCTGACTTTGACTCAGGTCATGATCTTAGGGACCTAGGATAGAACAACGCGTTGGGCTCCCTGCCCAGTGGGGGAGTCTGCTTGTCCCTCTGTCCCTCCCTCTGCTCATGCGTGCTCTCTCTCTCAAATATATAAAATCTTTAAAAAAAAGAATCATGGAAGATGTGTAATTCATCGGTTCAAGGTCTATTTATTTATTTATTTATTTATTTATTTATTTATTCATTCATTTATTTATTTAAGATTGAAAGAGACAGCAGGGGAGGGAAGATTGACAGAAAGAGAGAGAGAGAGAATCTTAAGCAGGCCCCGTGGACCGGATACGGAGCTCCTCCTCATAACTCTATGATCATGTCTGAGTCAAAATCAAGAATAATCCACTTAATCCACTGAGCAACCCAGGCACCCCTTGCCACATTTACTTATTATTAATTTTTATTAATTTTAAATGTTTTAAGTCGTTTTAAAATTGAGGTAAAAGTGGTACATGATATTTTATTAGCTTCAGATGTACAACATAAAAATTCGACATTTGTATGCACCACAAATAGATCACCATGGTCTGGTATCAATTGTCACCATAAATTGACTCCCTTCATACATATTGCATACCCCTCAACTCTCCTTCCCACTGGCAACCACCCATCTGTTCTCTGTATACATGAATTCTGTTTTGCTTTTGTTTTTGTTTTATGTTATTTTGTTGTTGAGATTCCCTCTGTAAGTGAAATCATATATTATTGGTCTTTTACTGTCTGACTTATTTCACTTACTTATTTCACTTGCATCATGGCAAACTTCCCTACCTGTTAATGGCCATTTATAAATATTTTATATATTTATAATATTTTTAAATGGCTACATATATATGTACGTATGTGTGTGTATACATATAACATGTCTTCTGTATCCATTCATCCATTGATGGATACTGACAAGGTTGTTTCCATATGGTGACTGCTGTAAATAATGCTGTGATGAACATAGTGGTGCATATATGTTTTCAAATTCTGTTTTCATTCTTGTCAGATAAATACCCAGAAGCAAAATTGCAGATGCCCAGAAGCAAAATACCTAAAAGCAAAATCATGCAATAGATCATTTTTAATTTTAGCGGAAACTCTATTTGTTTTCCATAGTGTCTGCACCAATATACATTCCCAGCAACAGTGCAGGAGGCTTCCTTTATCTCCGTATCCTCTCCAACACTTGTTATGTCTTGTCTTTTTGATGATGGCTATTACAACAGGCGTGAGGTGATAATCATTATGGTTTTTGATTTGTATTTCCCTGACAGTGATATTGAACATCCTTTCAGATGCCTTTTGGCCGTCAGTATGTCTTCTCTGGAAAAGTAACTATTTAGATCCTCTGCCCGTTTTTAAATCAGGTTGTTTGTTTTTAATCGTTTTATTTGTATTGAGTTGTTTGGGTTCTTTATATATTTTGGATGTTAATCTTTTATCAGATATATGATTTGCAAACATTTTCTTTCATTCAATATATTGCCTTTATACTTTGTCAATGGTTTCCTTTGCTGTGCAGAGCTTTTTTTTTTTTTTTTTAGTTCTTTTTTTTTAGTTTTTTTTTTTTTTTTTTTAGTTTTTAGTTTTTAGTTTTTAGTTTTTAGTTTTGCTCTTATTGCCTTTGCTTTTGGAGTCAGTTCCAAAAATTCAATGCCAGGACCAATATCAAGGTGCTCACTGTATATTTTCTTCTATGAGTTTTTCTGGTTACATTTAAGTCTTTAATGCATTTTGAGGGACACCTGAGTACCTCAAGACAGTTAAGCACCTGCTATCGGCTCAGGTCATGGTCTCAGGGTCCTGAGGTGGAGCCCCATGTAGGGCATCCTTCTCAGCAGGGAGTCTGCTTCTCCACTCCCTTTGCCCTTCCCACCCCTCATGTATACATGCACGTTCTCTCTCTTTCTCTCTCTCTCTCTCTCTCTCAAATAAATAAATTCTTCAGTCCATTTTGGGATTTTATATATGGTGTAAGATATTGGTCGAGTTACATTCTTTTGCCTGTGGTTGTCCAGGTTTCCCAACACCATCTATTGGAAAGACCATCCTTTCTTCATTGTGTATTTTTGGCTCCTGTGTCATAAATTAATAGACCATATATATATATGTGAGATTATTCCTGGGTTTCTGTTCTTTCGCACTGATATATGTGTCTGTTTTTTGGTCAATACCATATGGTTTTGATTACTGTAGTTGTATACTATATAGTTTGAAACCAGGAAGCATGATACCTTCTGTGTTACTCCTCTTAAGATTGCTTTGGTTATTTGTGGTCTTGTGTGGTTTTAAAGAAATTTCAAAATTTGTTCTATTTCATTAAAAAGTGCTATTGAAATTTTTATAGAGATTTCCTTAAATCTGTATATGGCTTTGAGTCCTATGGACATTTTCACAAAAATATCTTTCAATCTATTGAGGGCAGAATATCTTTCCATTTATTTGAGTCATTCAGTTTTATTTTGTTTTGTTTTTGTTAGTAACTTATAGTTTTCAGTGTACAACTTCTTGGCCTCATTTGTTACATTCATTCCCAGATATTTTGTTGATTTTTTTAAATTTTATTTTATTTTATTTAAAGATTTTATTTATTCATAGACACAGAGAGAGAGAGAGAGAGGCAGAGACACAGGCAGAGGGAGAAGCAGGCTCCATGCAGGGAGTCCGATGTGGGACTGGATCCTGGGTCTCCAGGATCACACCCCAGGCTGCAGGCAGCGCCAAACCACTGCGCCACCGGGGCTGCCCTATTTTGTTGATTTTTTAAAATGTAATTGTAAATGGGATTTTTCCCTTAATTTATTTTTCTGACAGTTAATATTGAAATATAAATTGTATTTTATTGTTATTAATGTATAGAAATGCAACAGATTTTTGCATATTAATTTTGTATCCTGCACCTTTACTGAGTTCATTTGTTCCAATGTTTTTTTTGTCATAGATTTTAGGGTTTTCCATATGTAATATCATGTCATCAGTGAGTAATGATGGTTTTAATTCCCTCTTTCCAATTTAGATGCCTTTTCTTTTCTTGCCTAAATGCCATGGCTAGGATTTCCAATATTATGTTCAATAAAAGTGGTGAGAGTAGGCATCCTTTTCTAGTCAGCTTAGAGGAAAATTTTTTAACTTTTCAGTTGAGTATGACTTGCTGTTGGCTCGTCACATATGTTTTTTATTATGTTAAGATATGATTTCTCTACCTCTACTTTGTTGAGAGTTTTCATCAGAAATGAATACTGAATTCTGTTACTTGCTTTTTTCTGCATGTATTAAGAATGATCATATGACCTTTTTCCTTCATTTTGTTAATATGGTGCATGACATTGATTAATTTGCAGTTGTTGAATCATCCTTGCTACCCTGGGATAAATCCCACTTGATCATGGTGTATGGTCCTTTTAATGTGTTGTTGAATTCACTTTACTAATATTTTGCTGAGGATTTTTGCATCTAAGTTCATCAGGGATATTGACCTATAGTTTTCAATTTTCTTTTCTTCTTCTTCTTCTTCTTCTTCTTCTTCTTCTTCTTCTTCTTCTTCTTCTTCTTCTTCTTCTTTTTTAAATCATGCCTGATTTGGTATCAGGGTAATGTGAGCTCAGTAAATGACTTAAAAAATAAAACTCTAAGAAGGAGCACCAGGTTGTGACTCTTGATCTTGGGGTTGTGGGTTCAAGTCCCACATTAGGTGTAGAAATTACTTTAAAAAAGGAGTTTGGAAATATTCTCTCCTCGTCAATTTTTTTTTTTTTTGGAAGGGTTACAGAAGGATAAGCATTAAATCTTTGAATGTTTGGTAGAATTCACCTTTGAAGCTATCTGATCCTGGACTTTTGTTTATTACTAGGTTTTTAATTACTGTTTTGATCTCTTTACCAGTAATAAGTCTATTTAGATTTTCTATTTCTTCATGATTCAGTCTAGGAAGATTGTATGTATTATATTTAGATTACTTTCTCACTTATTTTGTGTATCTACTATAGGTTTTTGGTTTATGGTTACTGTGAGGTTCCTACTATATAACAGTGCATGTATGTATATACACACACACATACACACATGTTGAAAGAAATTTAAATTTGTATTCTAAAACCTCTACATTTTTACTTCCCAACTTCTATCATTTTATGTCGTATTTTAGATGTTTTTGTTTTGTGTATCCCTTAACTAAATCATTGTAGTTACAGTTAATTGTATTGCTTTTGTCTTCTAATCTTCAGAGTATCTTTAAGTGGTTAATCCACTATCTTTACTGTATATTTGCCCTTACCCTGAAGAAAGCCCCAACTTGTCTCTGGCCCTCAGAAGATGCTTAAGATTAGCAAATGCATGTCCTTAACATATAATCCAGTCACATATCAAACTGCCACCTTTGCCTTGTGTCCTGGAATGAGGGCATCTGTAGGTGAGCCTCTCAGGAGTATTTCAGATCCCCAGAGCCCTCAGGGTCCCCTTGATGTAAGCCCCATTGTTTTCCACAGCCAGACATTCTTGATATCTTAACTCTCTGGGTGCAGGTCCTGAGGGTTAGGGTGCTCAATGTAGGGCATAAACCCCTCACTCCTTAGGGAGAAGCTCCACACCTATGAGATCTCTCCCTACTGTGTGTTGCCATGCCAAGTGTGGGGTTTCTTGGTGAGACAACACCTCTGCTTCTCCTACCCATCTTGGTGTGTTTCTTTTATCTGTTGTTGTGGAGGGAGCTGTTCATTTAGTTTTCAGTTCTTTTTGAATGGAAATTGTTTCACATGTGGCTATAGATTTCATGTATCAGTGGGAGGTGTATTCAGGGTCTTCTTATATTGCCATCTTAGACTCAAGCATATGCTTACTTTGTGTTACCCAAATGACTTTTTTTTTGCTGACTACAAAGTCAGGCATTATTTATTTATTTATTATTGGCATCACAGATAAAATTATTTTTTAGATTATTTTTGTGTTGCCTATCTAAAATAGATGAAAAAGTTCATTTCTTAAAGTCCAAGAAAAACTGTAACATATTGATTTGAGAATTAGTCTTACAATTGAGTGATATTGCAAAACTTGAAATTATTCAGTGCTAACAGCAATTTTGTTAACAGTTTGTGAAGTTTTATGAGGAAACAACTGAATAAAGAAATGCAAAATCAAATAATTGGTATAACAGATTTTTTTCTCTTTAAATTTATTTTATGTCTAATCTTTTCAAACATAATATGAATAAAGCTCTTCCTTGTGGACTATCTCATGATTGCCACTAAGTGAAAGAACCAAATGATTTTTAGAATCAGTTGACCCTTTATATCTAACATTATGAATAGTCTTCAAGGATACAGTGATCCTGAGGAAAAGTTGAAGAGTAGTTGTATATATAGATCAAATCAAACGGTATGTAAAATATTTTGAAAACTATGTTTTAGATGTATAATTAAAACTTGTACATGGTATTATAATTGCAACTCTGAGGTACTATTTCCAATCTCTTCTCTACAGTTACTATCAGTATTTATAAAATGAACAGGAAAAACCCACTATAGACAGCTGCATAACAGCCCATTAAACCAGAGCTGCTCCACTGCTGTAACTGATCTTTGAAACTGATGTGGCACAGACTGTGGCAGGCTTTAGTGAAAAAAAGGAATTTCAAATCCAGTTTTATTATTCATTTATTTATTTATCTATTTATTTATTTATTATTTATTGGTATTCATTCTATTCAGAACTATGTTCTGAACAGAAGAAAAGAAAGTTTAACAAAAAGCAGATTTCTTTTTGATTGTGAGCTTCTGCCCAAACCATGTTGGTTTCAAAGATACAGTAGAGCTGATAAACTACAGTTTAAAAGATTAGTGTAGGAGTGTTTACTGAAGGCTCTATTTTTTATCCCGTTGACTACCCAAACCCCATAGCGTTTCAATGTTTCATCATAGAAGAAATAGTCTGTTATTAAACTGAAAGTAAAAAGCAACTGAGGTGCATCAGTATGCATTTCTTTTATTAGAAATTAGCATCATAGTTTTCACTTCTTAACAGACACTTGTAATATATCTTTTACTCTAATATCCAGTATGCTTATTTTATGTACTATCATTTATTTATATTTAGATATAAATGACTACTACATAAATATATAAATAATATGATATAATGATATATGTAAACATCATATATCATTGATATGTATACATATATCATGATATATATATATATATCACTATATCACACTGGTTAAATTCCTGGGCATTACCACAATTTTCTCATACTCTATTTCTCTTCTGCTAGTGCATTTGGTACCTTTCTTAGGAGAAATATTAAAGAGCATTTTAGAATACTACTTTCTATCTTAAAAAATGCATTTTGTGGAGTACAGCATAATGAATGTAAACTTTTTAAAATACTCTTTACTAATTTTTTAAATTCCGTTTTTATAGATTATATCCAGAGTTTTATATATAATTTCATATTATTGTTTTTGTAAGAGATTCTACTGTTAAAGTCTGTGATATCATCTTTTGCTGCCTGAAATTAGAAAAGTATTACATTTTATTTCATCAGAATTCAAATGAAATATAAAAGCAAAGAATGACTTTATATTTGTATTTTGTATAGTTATAATTACTTATAGTGAATACTTTTATAACATTCATTTTATATTTTCATTTATTATAAGGCAGCCACTAAGACAAATTTCCATACCTAATTTGTTAGACATATCTTAAATAAATATGGTAAATATTGGTTATGTTTATCATGAAATCATGTAAGAAATAATGATTGGTTGTCTAAAGGAGCAAAGTCTAAATGATTCCTGATAAACCTTTTAAAATGACTGTAAGCAAGCCAAAAGCCATTATAGAAACCAAAATTTAAAGATAACTTTCTCTGAAATCCTAAATTCAAGTTTTATTTACAACAAAACCATCCAACCCAACCAATCAAATTCTCATTGCTTTGTTGCATCCTTCATAATTTCATTTTATCTCTGAATAAAGCTTTGTGTCTTCTAAGTTTTATTTTGGTTTAAACCAGGATAATTCCATGAGGGCAAAGGATATGATTCATAGATATTATGATAACTTAATGTGCAGATATATGTGCACACAAATTTCTGAATCAATGATATTCATTGTGTCTTTAACACAAACATTCTGTATTAAAATATTATAATAAAAACCTCCTCGGGGATCCCTGGGTGGCGCAGCGGTTTGGCGCCTGCCTTTGGCCCAGGGCGTGATCCTGGAGACCCGGGATCGAATCCCACGTCGGGCTCCCGGTGCATGGAGCCTGCTTCTCCCTCTGCCTGTGTCTCTGCCTCTCTCTCTCTCTGTGACTATCATAAATAAATAAAAAAAATAAAAAAGAGAAACTTCCAAAAAACCTCCTACTATCTTCTAGAAATAAGAATTGATTATAGATTTGTTAGTAAAGATTTCTAATCACAGAAGAGCTGGTTAGGTATGACCAGTTTTCTTCCACTTCTGATATGTTATTGTAGCCTCAAGATGGAAAATACATACAAAATACTATCCAAGTAATTAACTAAAAGTATTTTGAATTTTACCAATTCAGTTTATTTTGGTGACTCAGATGTTATTTTCTACATAGCATCTGCTCATTAGTGGGCTCATTGAATAGGCTTTTCTGCAATGTGATGGATTTTAAACTACCCAAATATAAACCTCCCAGATCAAATGGGACTGAACTCCTGTCCATTAATTGTGAATTGGTACTGTTTAAGAGTTTAAGATTTCCTATTCTTAAAGTTCTGTCCTTTTGCTATCTCTGCAATTTATAATCATTGTTTTCCGTGTCAATATTAGATATGATGAACTATTCTGAAAGTAATTATGCATCCTTGAATAACTTCTTTGGAATGTGTTGCACATATATATCAAGCAAACTCTATCTAGATCATTGATTAAAAAAAAAAATTTCATGTCACAATGTCTTGAATTTTTCAAGGCTTTGACTTAGATTCTGACTTAACTGTTGCTATAGGGTACAGGTGATATAAGACTCTGAGATGGACATATATGCAAAAAAGTCTTGGCGTAACAGCACATTTCTGCATTTACTTTAATGGTTAGGCATGGAAATCATGAGAATATTCAAATAAATGCAGCCAGTTTGAGTTCCCTATCATCCATTCTGATGAATATGCATTGATTCAAAGGTTTGAACAATCACATCATTCCTTTTACCTCATTTTTCATATGAAAAGCAAGGACATTCTATTTGAAAATAACATTAACACAATGTCATGATTGAGTATTTAAATGAACAAAAGTCAGGAAAATCATTTTCTCATTTGTCTAGAGCTGTAGCTTGGCAACATAGTATGTATCTTGAAGAATAAAACTGCTAAAAAGCATGAGATGTTCCTAAATAAAACAACCATTTATTTCATTTTCCTTGCTAAACAATTTTAAAGAGGGAAAAAGGTAATCTCAAGTCACTGACAAGCTAATATTAACAATGCAGCAAACTAAATGAAAAATCCTTAAGTTCTTCTAGTCAATTCAATAAAGCTTTGCCCAAGGCATGTAAAAATAAGGATGATTGCAAACGAAAATAAGTAAGCCACATGGACGAAGGGAAAATAATTGTAATCTGATGACCCACCCAGTCTCTCAAAGTGAATTATTTGTATTCAATATTTAGCACAGATTGCTTGGAATTTTCCCATGAATGTTCAATATTTCTAAACTGAGTCCATACTTACTCAAAACTAATACAATGATTGAAGTGGAAAAATTCTTTAAGTTTTTCTATTCAGCTAATTATCCCTCTGACTTGCTAAACTCTTCTACAACATAATTCACAGTGACACCAAACAATTCACTTCTCTACAACTAGGCATTTTTCTTTGTAACCTGAATTTCTTCAGAAAAGAAAAAAAAAAAAAAGAGGGGGGAAATGAATTCCAACTTCCATGATCTTGGGTGAATATTTTATCTCAAAGTAAATGTGATTACTTTTTCTCACTAGAAGAATTAATGGTCAGGAAACATTGGTTGAGAAAGATTGAAATGAAAACTTTGAACTACTTTGATTCTAGTGAAGTTAGATTACTGATACACTATGGAAAGTGGCAGCATAAATAAATGTTGATAACTCAGAAAAGACTGTCTTGAACTTAACCCAAAATAATCGTGTTCCACTCTAACAGATAAGTTTTTCTGCATACAAGATAGCCAAGAGAAGACTATATAACATACGTATTGGAGATAGAAACATTTGATCATGTTTTTTTGATAACATTTTTATAAAAAGGGATTATTGGGGATTTGGAATAAAAAAATGATAAATGAAATGGATGAAGTAGAATAAAGTCAATGCATTCACTGTGAATACATGAGTTCTATGACTTTAAAAAAAGTCTATATTAAATAGTATTTCATTTTGCTTTATTTTGTTTTGCCTTGAGAATAACAATACGCAGTATATTTTAGATCCTGGGCAATTTTACAATAATGTAATACATTTAGCTTTATTTTATTGTAGTATCATATTTCACATTGTTTGACACTAAAAACCTTTAGTTATTGAAGAAATAACTAATACTACAACAGGATATATATTTTTTGGCTAGAACATAATTTGGAAAAAAAGAGTTATAAAATGAAGGACACAGTGACCATTATTGGCAAACTATGTAAGTCAGGATGGGTAAATTATAGAATGATTAGACCAAGAACTATGGGAAAAGAGCCTAGAGAAGTAAATGGAGGAAAGGGTCTTGAAAATCACTGCTAAGAAATTTATACATTAACTCTGGTCTATGAAGCTATGAGGACTTGTTAGACATCTGATATGATCAGATTTACATTTCAAATATAATCAATATGAGTATTTTGAATATAAATGGAGGAAAAAGAATAGGACTGGTAACACCGAAGTCAGAGAAACCAGTTAAAAATCCATTGCAAAAAGAAGAGAAAAATAAAGACCTAAAATATTACTGTGGAGGGGGGCTAAAATGAGGGGGATAAATTGGGAGATATTAAAGGAGTAGAATGAATAGGATTGGGTGGCTAAATTGAATGTAAGTGACAAGTGGAATTTAGGAATCTGGAATGAATTCCAAGTTAGCATGGAAAGGTCAAGTAGAGTGGTAGCTTTGAGATCCATGGAAGAGTGATGATGAAATTGGTTTTTGTGAGGACTTTTTAACCTAAATCTTTTTGACTAAAAACAAAAACAAAAACACAAAACATTGGGAAGTTTTAAGGACCAACCAAGGTCTGTACTGCTTCGTTAAGTGAAGATTATTACAAAGGAGAATATTCCTTCCCTGTTGTGGCTTAGTAGGAAATTCAAACTATTGAAGGAGAATTTCTTTCATGGTACAGCCATGTGCCCAACTCTACTTTTATTTGGTGGGACGGGGGCTCCTGGATGGATTATTCATATGGGAAAGTGTTAAATCATGTAGCTAGATGAACTTTTTGGCTATGGGTGAGAATTCATATGCATTATGAGTAGGGAGTGGACTCTCAAAGACTGAGCTCTTCCTGGAGGGAAGGAGTAAGAAAACCTGGGCACTGACTCACATGCTTTGCAGCTTCCTGGCACTGATGACACTTCCTCATGGCTTCTTAATTTCACCATGTCCTGTCTAATGATACCTAACACCCAAATCTTTTCCCTTCATCAGGATCTGGTTTCAGAAGAATCTTAAGCAACAATACAGCCCCATGAGCAAGGGAGAGAAAGAAATTTGTTCCATGGTCATCTTCAGTGCCCTTTAGCCTCTTGGTCCCATCGTTCTCTGTTTTTGTCAGGGAACATCCTCACTTTTCCAACTAAAGTCTTTGTTCACTCTCATCTACTTTTTCTTTTCCAAAGGAAAGAGAACACCTTTATGTTCTTCTACGCTGATCTTGGAAACCCAGTGGAAGAATGTTAGATCCTCTCTGTGGCTAATCAGGGAACCACATATTATTACCCCCATCAGCCACACCTGACTTGTGTCATGTTTTTGTATAGTCTGTGAGTGAAGAATCATCCTCACTATTTTAAATGGTTGAAAAATATGAATGATATATTTTGTGGTATATGAAAATTATGAAATTTGAATTTCACTTTCTATAAAAAAGTTTTCTTTTTTTTTTTCTCCTTATTTATTGCCCATGGTTGTTTCTGGACTAGAAGGGCACAATTAAAAAGTTGTTATAGGGACACCAGGGTGGCTCAGTGGTTGAGCATCTGCTTTTAGCTCAGGTCATGATCCCGGGGTCCTGGGATCAAGTCCCATATCAGGCTCCCCGCAGGGAGCCTGCTTCTCCTTCTGCCTCTGTCTCTGCCTCTGTCTCTGTGTCTCTCATGAATAAATAAATAAAATCTTTAAAAAATAATTTTAAAAAGGTGTTGTAGAAATTATATGGCCCATTAATCCTACAATATGTACTATCTGACCTTTTATAGAAAGAGTTTGCCAATCTCTGGTCATCCCTTTCTCCATTAATACCATACTATTCCAGCAGTATTCAGGGCATGGGGCCCTTTCTATGGGGCTTAAGCTCCAGGAGATGAAACAGTACACATCCTTCATTGTGATAATTTTCTAAACTTATATGGAGTTTCTATCAACCTTGGAACTCATCCAGAGAGAAAGATGAGGGCCACAACTAACTCAACTAGACCATATTTTACCTCTCTTTTAGTCTTCTTCCCTTTTCTTCAAGTCCCTTAAGCTGGTATAAAAAGAATTTTATGACTTCTTTATATCATTGCTCTTAGCCTTTTGAAGAAAACAAAGCATCTTTCTCTCTCGCCATGATGGTAGAAACTCTATATTTCAAGGCTATTATTTCTGCTATGAATTTATAAATTCATTTTAAAAGCTCAAAATTTACTTCTATGTAAACATGATCCTGAGGACCAGTGTTTGTGGAAAACAGTTGACTTTGTGTGAATTGTGAGTTAAGAACTAAGGGTATGAAAAGTCAGGGGAAATTTCCCAAATTTCCTCTTACTGCCATTTATTGAATACTAACTGTCTGTTTGCTTTCTTGTTTTTCATGTACTAAGATAAGGGATTTACCTATGTTTTACTTTATTTGATTTTAACAAGAATCCTATAATTTAGATTCTATTATTATATCATTTTATTAAGAAGGGGACAGAGATACAGAGATATTAAGTAAACTGGCATGATTTGCTGAGTTAATAAATGTTGGAGGCAAAACTTGAACCCTTGTTGATATGACTCTGTGTGTGAGAGACAGACAGAGATACTCAGAAAACTTTGTTTAAAATCAGGGAAGGCAGACTATTTTACTAATCCCGGATAAAATTTTTGCTCACATTGTTATTCTAATATGTATTGGCTATATAAAGCAAAATTATCTATCTAGCACTTTAAAGCATAGTTCTCCATGCCTTCATAGTCATTATAAGAGTGAAACATTTGAGGATCATTTGTTAAAAGCCATAATTATTCTGAAATTATTACTGATTTGTGCAATAGTGAATTAAAAGGTTGAACACTTCAATTTAGTATGTTCTGTAAAGCATAATTCTCATGGTGATGGTGGTAGTGTTATGGTCAGAAATGGCAGAAGGGATATATGGTGAAATTATAACCAGCGAGAGTTTTTTGTAACCCTGTTTACTAAGAATGCATTTGCATTTTTTTTTGTTTATATGAGGCTTCTCCTTCATATTGATGGCTTTTGAAAAAATTTTCCTTTTATGTATGAATCTGACTTTTATATAATATTTTAGTATTTTAGAGGTTTTGGTGAGGGAGCATTTTAGAAATGTTTTGATATTGGACAGTATCAACAACTACCTAGGCTGAACCCAGCATAAAATGTTTCCATAGCATGATTTTCTTGAATTTATAGTTCACAGTTTCCATGTTTTAGAGGAAATGTGAATAAAGCATTTTCAAACTAGACAAATATCTGTGTACTTATCTATGTTTGTAACTCTGGATGAAAAAATAATCTGGACATAAGGTGATGCAAATTACTCTTTTACATATATGGGGCCTAGTGACATGTACATATAAGAATAACAAAAAATAAAAACAAACACACTAAAAAAACTAAAAATAAAAAATAAACACACTAATTGAAAAGAAAAAAAAAGAAAAATATCATCTCCATTTGGATTTGACATTTATCTTATTTTATTTTATTTTTTTAATTTTTTAGCATTTGTCATTATTAAGAACAGTTTCCTGGGTTATACGTGACAAATAAGAAGACTTTCATTTTATAAATGGAAAATAACTGAGAAATTCAAAACTTAATTACTCATAGTGGTTTAATTTGCTTTTCTACACTGGCATAAAAGATTTGGGGAATACTGCATTCAAGAGAATACCATTGTTACTAATTTCCCGGGGCTGCCATAACAAAATACCATAAACTTAGTGGCTTAAGATAACAAAAATGTATTTTCTCACAGGTTTGGAGACTAGAAGTACAAAATCAAATTATTGGCAGGGCTCTGCTCTTTCTGAAGGCTCTGGCTGTGGGGGGATGATCTTTCTTCGCCTCTTCCAGTTTCTGGTTGTTGCTGGTATTCCTTGGCATTTCTTGGATTATAGTCATATTATTCTATCTGTGCTCTAGGGTTACATAATAGTATTACTGTGTGTGTGTCTGTCGTCGTCACTGTGTGGAAGTTTTCCTTCTTCTTATAAATATACCAATCACTAGATTAGGACCACCCTTATCCAATATGACCTCATCCTAACTTTATTATATCTGCAAAGACCCTACTTCCAAATAAGGAAACATTCACAGATATCAGAGGTTAAGCTTTCAACATGTTTTAGGGGGAAGAGACAATACAAATCAATCTGCAACATACACAATACTTTAAAATTATTTCAACCTAATAATTATTAAAAGGTTGGTAGACATAGATAAGTAGGTTGAATATGCTATCTGAATAACAAATCTAGTTCAAATGCACTTATATCACAGTTCATTGGAAATTCAGGTGACTTACTTTTCTTATTGCACTACTTATTAAGATAATTTCAGGCTACTATTTTAAAATATTTTCTTTTAATGAATTAAAATTATTTAAAAAATAATGCAGAGAGAACTCATGTACCCTTTATATAGTTTCCCCTAGTGATAACATCTCACAAACTACAATAAAATATCACAGCCAAGGGGGACGCCTGGGTGTCTCAGCAGTTGAGTGTTTGCCTTTGGCTCAGGGAGTGATCCCTGGATCTGGGATTGAGTCCCACATCAGGCTTCCTGTGAGAAGCTTTCTTCTCCCTCTACCTATGCCTCTGTCTCTATTCTCTGGTTCTCTCATGAATAAATAAATAAAATATTTTAAAAAATCATAGCCAAGGTATTGACATTGATGTAATCCACCCATTTTATTTAGATTTCCCTAGTTTTACTTGCACTCAATTAAGCGTGTCTATTTTCATTCCATTTTATAACATGAGTCCGTGTATTCACCATCATAGTTAATATATGAGACAGTTCTATCACCATGATTATCCCTTGTGCTGAACTTTTATAATCATAATCATATAAAAATATAACCTTTTCTTGCTCTGACTTTCCCACTCCTAACCCCCAGCAATTACTAATCAATCAGTCTTCCATTTCCAAACTGTTGTCATTTTTTTAAAAAAAATTATATAAATGGAACATATAGTATGGAACCTTTTGAGAATGGCTTTTTTTTTTTTTTAAAGATTTCATTTATTTATTCTTGAAAGAGAAAGAGAGGCAGAGACACAGGCAGAGAGATAAGCAGGGTTCCTGTGGGGAGCCCAATGTGGGGCTGGATCCCAGGACCCCAAGATCACACCCTGAGCCAAAGGCAGATGCTCAACCACTGAGTCACTCAAGCATCCCTAGAATGTTTGTTTGTTTGTTTCAGTTAGTGTAATTCCTTGCAGTTCCATACAAGTTATTGCCTGTTATCAGTATTTCATTCATTTTTATTGCTATTGCCATGGTATGTATGTATCAGTTTGTTTAACCATTCCAGCTCTCCTGTTTTTAAAGGTAGAATTCTATTTTAATTACTGTTTAGAAAGAAATAGCTTTCCTGAATTCATTTCAAGTATTTTTATCTTTGTTTTACAAAGTTCTTAAGTCATTCTATTATGGAGTATAGTATAAGAATTTGTATTGGAATTTAGGATTTTTGTGATGGGTTTGAGTGAGGACTATTTGAAATTATAGATTGCTAAACCATAAAAGATTGAAGAGCAGACCTCTAAGTAGTGTTCAGTTTCCTACTCCTTCTCCCTTCCAGTTTTCCTAAAATGAATTATTAAATGTAAAGAGTACAATGTTAAGCCTTCTTCCCTTTTTAAAAGGAGAGAGGAGATATGTGTTACATAAAAGATGTTTATATTATTTGTTATAAGTACGAAAAAAAGATATATTAGTTAATATTACATGAAAAAGGACCTTACCATGTAGAAGTTAAAAAAAATAGTCATCTTATTCAGATTATTTCTGTATGCATAAGAAAAGAGCTTATATAAAATTGGGGAAATAACCAAATCATTTTGTAAAAAAAATCATTCTCCAATAAAATACTTGTTATTGCTTATTTGTTTCTCTTTCACATTATTTTTGGCATCCAATTTGACCTATTGAGTTAATTCTATATCATAATCATTTACCCACTTTTTTATCCCAACTGATCTTCACAAAATCTCTATTAGAAAATACATTTGTTTAGTTTCATAGTGTTAAAATAGAAGTCCCAAACAGGTATAGAAAACAACAGTGATTAAGAACACAGAATTTAAAATTATACAAATCTGGATTTAAAATGAGTTCTCCTACTTGAATACTACTCAGCCATAAAAAAGAATGAAATCTTGCCATTAGTAACAATGTGGGTGGGTTTAGAGCATATAGTGTTAAGTGAAATAAGCCAGTGAGAGAAAGACAAATACCCTATGATTTCACTTGTATGTTGAATTTAGGAAACAAACAAATTAACAAAGAAAAACAGACAAACCAAAAAACAGACTCTTAAATATAGAAAATAGATTAATGGTTACCAGAGGAGAGGTGAGTGGGAGAATGGGAGAAGTAGGTGAAGGGGATGAAGAGTACACTTACCATGTATTGAGTAAAGTATGGAATTGTTGAATCACTGTATTATACACTTGAAATGAAGATAACACTGTATGTTAACTACACTGGAATTAAAATTAAAAAAAATTAAAAGAATGAAAAAATTTGTAATTTACATAAACCTTCCTGAAATCCAATTTTCTCATCTATATCATCAAGCTAATAATATCTATCATATCTTTCATAAATAAGTTCTTTGAGATATATATATTATATGTATATAACACAAAATGCCTCCTGGCATGGGCTCAGTTCCTGGAATTTAAAATAATTATTTAAAGCATTAGTATTTTAATTTAAGTTAAAATTTATATTATTTAAAAGATAATAGCTGGAAAATTACCGAGGACTCTAAATCTAGGTGTGTTTCAGTTTCACTGAGCTGTTTTGTTGCAGGAACAAATTACTCTACATCTTGGTAGCTAGAAATAACAAAGGATTGTTTCCTACTACTATTATATGTCCATTTTGTGTCAGTAGGTGGTTTTTGCTCATCAGGTCACTTTGAAACATAGGTTAATGGTACCCACAATATTTGAACGTTACTAGTAACTATATCAGAGAAAAATATAATTTTATGAAGTACCCATTATCTCTTAAGACAGTGTACTAATGACTCCTCACTCTTGTTCATATTTCATTGGTAAAAGCAAGTTACATGACCACATCTGAAATCAAGAGGCAAGAGAAATACTTTCTTATCTTGTATTCGGTGTATGAAAGAGCACCGGTATTTTGTTAACAGAACTAACATCCTTTCCCATTATACAGCAGTAATTCCAAATTCTTTACATTTCTCTATTTATCAGCCTGCTGACAAAACAAAACTGTGAAAAATTTCTAGTTCCCATATGGAACATTTTTGTAGACACTAATAATAGTGATGAGGAAGATGACATCTTAAAAAAGGAATAAAATGACATTTTTCTTCTCCACCTCCATATATCTATCCATATATTCATTCTTAAAACCCAACACTGAGCCTCTAATATGTGTCGAACATTCACCAGATCACTCCTCATTCTCATGTTGTAAATCAATGAAGAGATTATTTATTATACCCCCAGGTAGAAAATAAGAAATAAAAAACTCTAATTTGATCACCATTGAAATGAGTGCCAAAAAACAAACAACAAAGCCCAAAATGTGAAAACAAAAAGCACTTATGCTTAGCCAACTCAACTGATGTGAAATAGAAAAAAAAATTAAAAAGTACTCACTGTTATCTAACCTGTTCAGCATCTGAAAATGATACATTCTTTGTCAGGCTTCCTGACAATAAAACAGAGTTTGTAAGTGGAATCTTGCTTAAAACTCTGCAACTGAGAGCTAATTAGTGTGTTGGCAAAGCTGTCAGCTAAGACTATATATATATATATATATATATACACATATACATATATACATATATATATCAGTGGAAAATAAATGAGATTGGATTTTAGAGATATATGAATACAATTTGGTGTCACACATACTCATATAAATATTCTTTATCTCACACCTTTTAGAAACTAATAAAAGTTGTTACTCTTACTTGCCACTTATACTCAATAAATGGAGATAAAATGCGCTCATATAAAATAATCCATTCTTTAATTTAAATATATAATATATGCCTGTTTTAGCAACTAGTGTAAATATGTACATAAAATATGAAATCTATTCAATGCACACAGGCTGTACTTGATTACCTCCAAGGGCTTAAATATGAGCTCTAAATTGCTTGATTGACAAAGGTGTTGAACATGAGGAAGAAAAGGTGAAGCACACAGAACGAGGAGTAATAGCGCAGATTTTTTTCTTGCTTGCTAAACGTTTTGGGTTCCAGCACACAAGCACTAACAAATGCAAAAAGACCCTGAGGATGCAACTGGGCCCACTCTCTACTGACTTTCTAATCACAAATACTTATTCAGTGATTACTGCTAGCCTTTCACTTTATATGTATTTTTAATCATTGCAGAAACTCTATGAAATATTAATATCCCAGGTGTAAGGAGAAAGAACCGCACTCAGAGAAGTTAAGCAACTTTTTCAAGGTCTGAAGTGAGTGGTAATTTGAATTTGAGTTCTCATATATGCTTTAATCATGCTAGACTTTGTATCGTTTCAGGGATGTTCTCGGCCCTTTGCTCCCTCTGAGCTCAGAATTTTTATACATGCATCACCCTCCTTCTTTCCTGGGACCTGGTACACTCATTTTCCTTTTCTAATTTTCAGCTCAGCTGTAGCCCTAATTATGTCCATGGGTCCCCTGACAGCAGTTACAAAACCATAGTGTAGTAGACAGAATAATGGCCCCCCAAAGACAAACACATCCTATTCCTCAGAAACTGAGGACATGTTACCTTACATGGCAAAAAGATTTTGCAGAGGTGATTTGGTTTAGGATCACTTGATGGAAGATTGTTATTTGGGGCATTCCAATGTAAGACACAGGTATCCTTATAAGAGGAAAGTGGGAAGGCTGGAGAGAAGAGGGATATGGAAACAGAAGCAGACGTTGGAATGATAAGCTTTGAAGATGGGTGAAGCGGTCATGAGTCAAGTATTTCAGGCTACTCCTAAAGCTAGAAAAGGACTCTCTTCTAAAACCAGCAGAAAGAATTCAGCTCTGCTGACAACTTGATTTTAGCCCTTAAGAGGTATTTTGGATTCTGACTTTGAGAACTGTGAGATAATATTTTTGTGTTGTTTTAAGCCACTAGGCTTGTAATTTGCTATTTTGGTGATAGAAAACGAATATGCATAGCTCATCAAGATCTCTGCTGATCCCTTAAGACTCAACTTAATGTCCTCCATCCTCAGAAATGTCCTCATAAATAAAATTGAGGACAATGTGCGGTCAAATTTTAGAAGCATGCTGTTGTGCAGTAAAAAAAAAAAAAAAAAAAAAAAGTCATCGTAAATATAATATGGACCTTTACTTGAACCTGTCTTATCAACTTTCTTATGCCTCTACTTCCACCTACAAATATCTACATGCCATGGGGAAGAGAAAGCTGCTTGATATAACTAAAATAATTTTGTAGCTTTGAGTTCTAGTTCTTTTGCTGTGGGAATCCTCTGGAAAAGGTAACCCCTGAGGAACTTACCTTTTTAATTAATTCATTTATTTTTAAAAAATATCATCTAAAGATTGGATCAGCAGGGAGAGTAAAGAATCTCCTAACAGAGAAGATGACAAAGATTGCCTACAGGGCCCTGGAGACATCTATCAAAGCAGCAATCACCAGATTACATTTGTACCTCAATACAGAGTTTAATGATCTTAACTTTTAAGAGTTTTCAGTACGATTTTCCATATTTTTTTTTTAATTTTTATTTATTTATGATAGTCAGAGAGAGAGAGAGAGGCAGAGACACAGGCGGAGGGAGAAGCAGGCTCCATGCACCGGGAGCCCGATGTGGGATTCGATCCCGGGTCTCCAGGATCGCGCCCTGGGCCAAAGGCAGGCGCCAAACCGCTGCGCCACCCAGGGATCCCCGATTTTCCATATATTTTTAACTTCGTTCTAATAAATAACATTTACAGTGTCATAAAGATAGTATTTGAATCAGGGTGTATCATGATCCAATGCCCTGTATAAGCTCATGTGTCTCCCAGATGGTGAAGACGAGATTTAAATTTAGGACTAGTTGGACTCCAGAGTCCTTATTCCTAACCACAAATTGGAAAAGCACTTAGACCTTTGACTATGATGGCTATGTAGAAAATCTTTTCAGTGCTTGACAACCAAAATGTCCATGGTTGTCCTGCACTACCACAAAAGAACACCATGAAACAGGGAACCCAATAGTCAAAGGAAGGATTCAGAGCAAGTCTTCTTAAAATCTTTCTTGGGAAGAATCAGGTTTTTGTTTCTTTGTTTTAGTATCTTTTGTGTTCCAATCTGTTGTAAGACCAATGCTTTGTAGAATACTGGAAACATAAATTTCAAATTTGAGGATTTCATTACTGTTTATTGGTCAAAAAAAATGATGACTGACACTAGTTTGTGCATCCCTAGAATTTTTCTCAGCCCCACTAACTAAATGATCATAGTGGGCTAATCTCGTATAAGCTAAGAATTTGGTGATTCTGTAGCTTCCAGTAGAATCTCATTTTTCTCTATTCCTCAGTCTTCATGTCTGAGAAGAATAACCGGTAGATACAAACATGTGTACACACACACATAAAATAATAACTGTGCCTACCTAATAAGATTATTACAAACATTAATATGTGCTGTATTTGGCATAGGACAAATGCTATGTAACTGTCAGATAATATTATGATTTCTCATAAAGAGAAGCCCAAGAGATTGCCCGAGAAGTAGAGTTTATTGTATTTAAAATGGGCTTTAAAAACTTCTTCCTTTTTTTGATTTGAACCTTAAAATCTCTCTCTTTTCATTGAGGATGTTTAGAGTACTATTTTCTTTTTAAATATTTTATTTATTTATTCATGAGAGACACAGAGACAGAGAGAGAGAGAGAGAGGCAGAGACACAGGCAGAGGGAGAAGCAGGCTCCATGTAGGAAGTCCAGTGTGGGACTCGATCCCGGGACTCCAGAGTCACCCTCTGGGCCAAAGGTAGGCGCTCAACTGCTGAGCCATCCAGGCACCCCCGAGGATGTTTAGATTATTTATCTTTAATATAATTGTTGATATTTTTTAGTTTAAATCTACCATATTGCTCTTTGTTTTCTAATTATTTCAATTATTTGTTTCATTCTTTGTTTTCTTACACCTTCTTTTGGATTAATTGGGCATTTTTTCTGATTCTCTTTTATCTTCTGTGTAGGTTTATGAGCTACAACTCTGTTGTGATGATTTAATGGTTGCTATGGATTTATAGTATGCATTTTCAACCTGATAGATGGTATCTTCATTGCTGTTTTTGTTTCTTTCTGAACATCTGTTTATTTTTTTAGTTGGTTTAGGCAAGAGGGTAGATCTGATCCTTATTATTCCATCGTGGCTATAGCAGAAGTTCTATTGAATATAATTTTATTTTACTATTCTGGAATTTCTTATATATATGATACTCCACTGTATTTCATTACATAAAGGAAAATTTCAGAAAAATATTGAAAGTTCTATCTTCTACTCATATATTCGAAAAAAAAAAAAACTCTATTTAAGGGATGCCTTGGTGGCTCAGCAGTTGAGCATCTGCCTTCAGCTCAGGGCATGATCCTGGGGTCCAGGATCGAGTCTTGCATCAGGCTCCCCACAGAGAGCCTGCTTCTCCCTCTGCCTGGGCCTCTGCCTCTCTCTCTGTGTCTCTCATGAATACATAAATAAAATCTTAAAAAAAAACTATTTCAATAATCAGATATTGACAATTAAAGAGCAAATTTAGTACTCTTAGAAATTCATCAGTAATATGAGGCTATTGTTTATGGTTTAGTGGTTGTGCATAGTGACCAGAGCCTTGAGTAAAAGCTAAAAAACACCATACATAGAAATGAATGATATATATTTCCTATGCAGTAATGCCACACTGCAAGATAACTGACTTCTGATGTCAGAATCCTCTTTTTAAAATATTGGCAACTTGTTATCAGTAAGCTATGAACTCTATCAAAATCAATCAGGATGATCGACAGAAAATTGCCATACTATCCAATATCATAGTCTTTAGTCACCTGTAGCTACTGAGCACATGAAAGGAGTCTAGTGTGACTAAGGAACTGGATTTTTAAAATAACTTAATTTTTATTTAAATTTTAAAACTGTACAGCTTTAAGTATGATTGGGAACACCTGAGTTTGTGAATCTCCTTTAAATCTGTAAATTTTGTGAAGTCTATATACACATTAATATTTCTGATGAAAATTTGGACAAATTGAGACATACTGTAAGTGTGAAGTAGATACCTTATTTTGAAGAGATTAGAAGGGAAAAAAGGGAACTAAAATGTTACCTTAATATTTTTTTTCATATTGACTACATGTTTAAATGCTAACATCTTTTGATATATTGGGTTAAATAAAATATAATTTTGTTCATATTTAATTTTTACTTCTTTTTGATGTAGTTACTGGAAAATTTAAAATCACATAAGCCTGTTATTATATTTCTATTGGATTAGTCTTGATATTAGTAATTATGTTTTGATGTGTATGTCAAATACTCAATTTATTAAGAAATGCTTTGAAAAGTCAGCATATTCTATGATTGGCCATAAGCTAGGGGGATTGAAAATATCAAAGACTCTTCAATATAAGAGAAGTCCTACATACTAAGAACTTTACTGGAAATGCAGATCTGAAACCTGCCACTGAATTGTGCTACTTAGGCATGCATTTTTAAATGATGCATTAATCACCATAAATCAAAGAATTGAAAAATGAGACAACCAGTCTGTCTTTTGGGGCAAAGAGAGAGAAGGGCCAAAGTGTAATTAAGGCTCTAGACATTGCTAACTGGCAATTTAATATTTGGCAGTTTATTCAGACCCTGAGTCCCTGGAGAATTTAACTAGGTGATAAACTCCTTTCTACATTAATTTTATAACTATGAAAAGAAATAAATTATCAGACATCAGTACGTGAAAACATTTTTTTGAATATATGGTTAAGGAAGTAAGATTTAAACAAAACAAGATTTGACCAAATGTATTAGATATGATAGAGATTCCTTGAGACATAATGAGATAGCCCTGAATTTGGCTTTCAAGAAATGTATTAAGGTAAAGGCTAAGTTACTTTAACAAAGTAAATGAAATGGAAGGCCTATCTCCTTTTCAAGTTTTGTTTAGTCTATCCAGACTTTCAGAGCATGTGCTACTAAACACTGTTATTTAGTGGCCTAGGCTAATTCAATATACCGGTATGATCCCCTAGGGTGTTGATATTGTCTACATGGTTAAATCTAGATTGCAGCAGTATCCTTATGCTGATTCATGAGAAGAAAGGAAAATAAATCCAGGGCAATTTACTTTTAAGCAAGTCATATGGAAGTTGCACATATTACTTCTGCTTACATACCATGAATAAGAATTTAGTGACATGGCCACACAAGCTACAAAGGAGGCTGGAAAATATATTCCCAAGTGGGCAGTTATGTGCCCAGCTAAAATTGTTTTATTGTGCAACAGTGGGAATAATGAGACCTGCTAGAGATAAAGAAACCAGGTTGTGATTGATTACCTAAAAGCAAGGACTTATGTTCTAGCTCACATGCACAGTTGCACAGTGATATATATGTATATAGCACAGCAAGATTTTAGTAGAAAATGTGGATTTGCTAGTTATGTAATCTTTGCTTGAAATGTTTAAAGAAGATATAATTAATTGTAGGGAGGGTAATTTTAGGGGGAATTGCAGAATTGTGATAAATTCTGACCCTTTTCAATGTGCTTACATCATCATTTCTCATTATATTATACTACAGAGACCTTTAGAAAAAAGGGAGAATGAGTTTTGGAGAACAGTTTGCAAATTTTATTTCTGCCTTTATCATTTCAATGTTGTTTGACTTTGTGTGAATTTCTTAATCTCTCAGTTTCACTTTTCCTTTATGTAAAAATGAAAGAAGAGAACATATTTCCAATGATTTTTATGAAGGGTTAATGAGAAAATATATGTGAAACTACCTAGAATAAGGCTAACATTCAGTATTTGCAATGTGGATAAATAAATCAAGGAAAAATGAGAATCTTTAGTAGGGCTTATGTTGTATACTATAATGACCATAAGTGTATTTTACATAAAGAACTTTAACAAAGAATGATTGGAAGAGATCAGGTCATATGTCTTGCAAGAGATGATAATGATTTTGGACTTATCTTTGTTTTGTTTTTTAAGACTTTATTTAATTCATGAGAGAGACAGAGAGAGAGGCAGAGACATAGGCAGAGAGAGAAGCAGGCTCCACGCAGGGAGCCTGATATAGGACTAGATCCTGGGACTCCAAGATCACACCCTGGGCCGAAGGCAGGCGATAAACTGCTGAGCCACCTAGGGGTCCCATGGACTTATCTTTGGAGCAGTGAGAAGCCATTGAAGAGTTTAAAGGAAGGTACTTATATGATTAGTTTTTCATATTTTATAAGGATTACTCTAGCGGCCATATGTAGAGAAATTAAAAATGTATATATAAATGACAATTCAACTTAACAAAATGTGTGAGATGTAGCTAAAGCAGTGCTTAACAGGAAATTTGTAGGATTTAATGTGTGTATCAAAAAAGAAGAAATCACTAAAATTAATAATCCAAATTTCACTTCATGAAATTAGAAAAAAGGTTTATTATAACCAAAATAAGCAGAAGAAAACAAATAATGAGAAATAGAGCAGAAATCAATAAAATTGAAAATAAGAAATCAATAGCAAATAATCAGTAAAACCAAACTGGTTCTCTGAAAAAATCAAAAAATCCATAAGCCTCTAGCCCAGGCTAAGAAGAAATGAGAGAGATTTAAAATTACTAATATCAGAAATGAAAGAGGTAATATCACTTTAGATCTCATGCAAATTAGATAATAAATAATATTAACAACTCTATGCTCACCAATTTGATAACCTAGATGAAATGGACCAATTCCTAAAATAAGTAATCTGCCAAAACTCACCCAAGAAGAAATATTTGATCTGAATAAGCCTATATCTATTAAAGGAATTAAATCAATAATTAAGAAACCTTTGAAAACAGAAAAGCCCAGACCCAGATGTGTTCTCTGGTGAATTCTACCAAACATCTAAAGAAGAAATTACACCAATTCTCTACATAATCTTGACTATGGCGATGACTTTTTAGATGCAAAACTAAAGGCACAATCCATGAAAGAAAAAGAAATTGATAAGCTGGATTTTATTAAAATCAAAACTCTATTCTAAGAAGACAACATCAAGAGAATGAGGAGACAAGCCACAGACTGGGAGAAAATATTTGCAAGTGTCACATCGGATAAAGGACTGTTAGCCAAAAAAAATACAAAGATTTTAATAATAAGGAAACAATCCAATTTAAAAATAGTCCTAGGACTTTAACAGATACCTCACCAAAGAAGATACTAAGATGGCAAATAAGCATATGAAAAGATGCTCAACATCATACATCATTAAGGAAATGCAAATTTAAAAAAACACTAAGATACCTTTGCACATCTATTAAAATGGCCAAAATCTGCACACTGACGACCTCAATGCTGATGAAAATGTAGAACAACAAAAACTCTCCTACATTGCTGGAGGAAATGCAAAATGGTATGGACACTTTGGAAGACAGTTTGGCAGCTTGCTTACAAAACTAAGCATACTATTACCATATAATCTGGTAATTCCAATCCTGATGTTTATCCAAAGGAGTTGAGAACTTATGTTGACACAAAAACCTATATGTGGATGTTTATAGAAACTTTCTTTATAATGACCTATACTTGGAAGAGGCCAAGATAACCTCTGGTACGTGAACAGAAAATAAACTGGGGTATCCAGATGATACAAAAATTATTTGGTACTCAAATCACTTATCGAGCCATGGAAAAACATAGAAGAAACTTAAGTGCATATTATTAAGTGAAAAAAGCCCTCTGAGGAGGCTACATACTGTATGATTCCAATAATATAGTATCCTGGAAAAGGCAAAACTGAGGAGACAGAAAAAAAAAACAGTAATTTTCAGAGTTTGGGGATGGGTATAGGGAAGGATGCAAAAGTGGAGCACAGAGGATTTGGAGGGAGGTGAAAATATCCATTTGTACATACCCAGAGAATGTACAACACCAAGAGCGAACCCTAACATAAACTATGGATTCTATTGTTAGGTTCATCATTTATAGGAAATGAACTGTTTCAATGGAAGATGCTGGGTTGGGGAGGCTGTCCGTGTATAGGGTCAGGAGGTATATGGAAATGTCTGTACCTTCCTCTCAATTTTACCATGAATCTAAAACTACTCTAGAAAAAAAAATGTCTTAACAAAATCATGCGTGCCATACAATTCCATTTATATAAAGTGCAAAACTATTTGTGTGGCATTATAAAATGGTATCAGTTACGTTTTGTGAAGAGGACTGGGACAGTGTTGGGAAGGGTCACAAGGGATCTCCTTGGGTTCAAATTATGTTTTATTTCTTGACCTTGCCAGTAGTTTCCTGAGTTTGTTAATTTTGTGTGGATTCATGGGGCTTTACCTTTGGTATATTTGCACTTCAATTAAAAACAAGAAAGAAAGAAAAAGAAGTATCTAACCTAAAGGCTCTGTTCTTATTTTACTCTCTCTGTGTAGAAACTATCGTTTAACCCCTAAGAATTCATGGTTTAAATTTAGAGCGTGGCTAAATAGAGTGAAAAGCTGTGAGTAAGAAGTCCATGCTGAAATCAAGGTCACAGGATATGAAAGAAATATAAATGAACTAAATGATTGTTATCTTGGGCCAAAAATCAATGTATACATAGAAAAATAGACTTATTTTAACTGCTAGGGAATCTGGAAAATGTGGCATCACAAGCAATTTAAGGTATACAGGATATTACTTACCACAGTCACATTCCCACTACAATAATTTTTATTGGGGGACATGAGTTTATATAATTTCTTTTGGAAAAAGAGTCTATTTGTAATGAGAGAAAAGTGTTAGTATTCATTTGGATGTGTGAACATTTAATATTGACCATACAGAATTTTCAGTGGGGATTTAAAATGTGATATATGAGGGAATTTTAAGCACAATAAATTTAATAAAATGAAGGTTCTCTGTTTTACTAGCAAGAACCAAGTCTTCCTCATCTACACAACAGACCTAGCAGTGTTAGTGTTCTTTCCCTACGCCTACAAATAATCTTCAGAAAAACTGGATAAAATGCCTCATCATATTCACTCTAATGCTGACACTTATGTAGTCAAGTATGGCTATGTGCCTTTTAATGACTCATTTCATGGGAAAATAATCATTCTCCGAAGCTTCCTGGAGAAAGTACAAAAATCTCTTCTGTTGCAAGGAAAGAGAAAGACCTTTACGTTAAAATGCAAGACCTATTACGTTAAAGCAGGGAGTGAGGATAAAAGGACCCTTGACAGTTTTCACCTCTGAAGAAGATGTCTATTTATTGTTTGACATTTTCTTGACAGTAAGTTATAGAGCCGTAATGTGGAAACTTGGCAAACGATGCATATATATGTATAAAATTTTATATACGTACAATATATACATACAATTTTATATATATATAAATTTTTCCCCTAATTGAACTTCACACTTTGTGTCAAACAGCTGGAGGCTGGAAGAAGGATATGTAGCCATAATGAATACTGGCTTTGATGTGACCTTCACTGTTAGGCTCTATCAGATAGCAAAATAATGAATTATTATAGGCAATAGAAAATAATAATCATTATTAAAAGAAGGAAATTCCTTCTATGTGGTCCACAATCGCTTTAATTCTGACAACATTTTACCGTGTATAGCAAGAAGTCCTATGCAGACTCAAATCACAGAAGCCAGTCATAATTGTTAAAATATAATACTAAGATATATCTATAGTGCCAAGTAAAAAGAGATATTCTAAATATTTAAGAATTTCTCATTTTTCCCACAGTTGCCCCCTTGTTTGTATGTCTAGGATGCCCTTAAAGCTTCCATTAGGGGTTTCTAGCAATCGGCCACTGTGTTCAACTGTAGCTCATTATGCATATAACCTGTGAAGCAGGAAACCAAAAGCATTCATCTTCACCTAAGTTGCCTTCCCACCTTTACCATCAGTTTAACCTTCCAGCTTCATTTACTGTCATGACTCTTTCCAAATGCAGTATCATTTTGTAGTTGGCTTTTTAAACAATAGACTGTAAAACTTATGCCAGCCAGATTTTAACTTGTAGGTAAAGAAGCTGAAGATCATATTTTATATATCTGGGTGGTAAGTGACACAGTTGGAAAAACATGATTTGATGCAAGGTTTCTCTTATTCCAGAGTTAGTGTTTATTTACTTTTTGACCCCTATGCCCTTTTCCTTTAGGAAATCTAAAACAAACAAACAAAAAACAAACCTCTTACCAACTGTTAATAGCACACATCAGTTCTGTTACTTTTGTGAGCAATGTCATCCATCTGTGTCATGTTTAATCTTACAAGTACAATCCAACGTGGGGAATAGGTTAAATGAAGTGCTTTTGGTGGTCACTCATTATTAAGTTCATGCGTCATACGTTACATGTAAATGGCCAGCTTTTGAGGACAGTGACTCAAGATGACAGCCACTACAGGCTTGAGAGTAAAAGTCTCTTGTACTGGAAGAACTCAAGACAAGAAAGAGTAGGGGATAGCAAGATTAGCTTGGGGTGTAGAAGACGACAGACATAACTCTTACAAGATGGAAAAACAATCCAATTGGTTATCTGTTGAAGGTGGAAGACGGTAGAGTATCCTCCAAACTGAGAAGGCACTTTGAGATGGAAAAATGAAGGTAATTACTCCATACTGGTTACACAGAATTTTATTCGGGGTAACTTACTGATACGGGAGTCTGGCAAATGAAGATCTAGGGGTTACACAGCTATTCTCCACCAAGTTTATACCTTAATCCACAGATTTTATACAGAAAGGGGATGTGCAGAAGCCATTGTTGTGAGGTCAAAGGGTTTAACATTTAAAAGACCCCATGGTGCCATCTGTGCACTAGAGGGGAATGAGGGGAAGAAACTATGTTACCTCTACTAGTTATCTAAACTTCAGGGAAGATCAGAACAAGACTTCCCACATTCTGGTCAGGGCATACACTAACCTCCGAGAGGCCTGGAACACGTGGCCTCAGGGAGTGGTCATCGCATAGGCATGAACCAGATGGAGGGCCAACGATGGAGTCAATATTACCAGCACTCCCACAGACTTCAAGAAAAATTTATGAAAATCTTGTAGCCTAAAGTAGAATGTGGACCTAAATACTTAGAAGCAACTCTACTTCTCCTGTAAGATGTGTAGCAACAATTAATATGGATGGAGTTAATAATTCTAGTGGTGTAGAAACTCAAGGGCCATATCGGAGCTAGCAAAATGGCAGAATTTGTTTCGTATTAACATTGTCCTAAACAGCTGCAGCACCTACAAATGTTGAGAGAAAAAAATTGAAACTCTCAGCCACAGGGCAGAACAGTGTTACACCAATTAGTCAGAAGTAAAAAGCACACGTCCATCCGTCTCCCTCTATTTGATTTAATCAATTCCCATTGCGGACATTAGTAAATCTTCTAGATACATCTGATGGACCTGAAAGTACTAGAAAGAAGATTCCCATTCAACCCCGTCTAAAGATGCTCTCAGTATACTAATATTTTGTCTATTTGAAAAGTATGAATTGTGATATAACAAACAACCATGTCAAGTGTAACTACTGCCCACTTTGAACTTCTAGGATCAAGAAAATAGATTTAAAACGATTTTCATCAGAAACTGTGGAGCAGATCTGACTCAACTGTGAAAAAAGCATCACACAATTATTATGCTGATGATATGGCCTGAGGTCTCTGCTTTCTCTCCCTTCACCTCCCTGGCCTCTCTCCTTCCTTGTAACAGCCCTCCAGCTTGGGGTGGCTCCTTAGAAGTGAATGTTTCATGTCTCAACCTGGGTACTTAGGGCTGCTTTTTAGCATCTCTGGTTTCTTGTGTTTTGTTTTGTTTTACGTCTTCCATTAGCCCACCTTTCAGGCATTATCTTTTCCTCACTCTCCTCCACTACCACTCTTGACTGAAGCAAACATTTTAAACCCTTTCCTTCTAAGTTTGGCCTTTGGTAAGGAATTCAGGGCTTTTCCCATCTCTTCTCTCTGTGACCTTTATCTAGGAGTGCTGTTGTTCTTTCATCTTGTCAGGTCCTTTCTGCACTGTCACCACTAACATTTTTTTTTTCCAAGATTTTATTTATTTACTCATGAGAGACAGAGAGAGAGGCAGAGACAGACAGAGGGAGAAGCAGGCTCCTTGCAGGGAGCCTGATGCAGGACTCGATCCCAGGACCCCAGGATCATGACCTGAGCCGAAGGCAGATGTTCAACTGCTGAGCCACCCAGGCGTCCCACCACTAACATTTTTTATGACACGTCCTTACTTTGACCAGAGGCCATCAGGTGAAGTTTGGAATAGTCTCTGACCACCCTTACTTAGTTTTGGAACACATGTAATTGCTCTCTACCAGCCTGGGAAATAAATATTAGGTCCTTAGCCCTGCTATACTTTGCTCTCATCATTTGCTGGTACTTTATCTCTTTAAGCTCACCTTTTGATATGATAAAAAGAATAGCCACCAGGCTCCTAAATTCCTGGTGGTTAAACCTGGAGAGGAGCCACATGAAGATACTTGTAAGGACAAGCAGCCCCTCTGAATTTTCTTTTCTTGTAATTGTTTTTGCTTTTAAAAATTGAAGAAGTTTAAAGTTTTTAAAGTTTTAAGTTCTTCTTAAGAAGTTTTAAACAGGGCACTTGGGTGGCTCAGTCGGTTAAGCATCCAACTCTTGATTACAGTAAAGTCATGGGGGGTCAGGAGCTCAAGCACCCCGGTCCCACTCAGGCTCTGCTCAACACTCAGCAAGGAGTCTGTTCAAGATTCATGAGATTCATCTCACTCTCCCTCTGCCCCTTTCCCTGCTTGTGCATGTACTCTCTCTCAAGTAAATCAATAGTTCTTTAGAAGAAAACAAAAACAAAAAAACTTCAAAACACCAGGGCTCTCATTTGGTCATTCTTGGAATCTATTCAGATCTAGTTTGGAATCCAACTGGAATAAAAATAAATAAAAAAATAAAAAAAAATAAAAACTTTAAATTCAGTGCATGTTTTGGTTCAGTCCTATTGTTTCTCATAATTCTCAGCAGGGATTAAGAAAGAACTGAGTGTGCATGGCAGATCCTCAAAATTGGAAGGCTTGACTTCCTGGCAAATTGCTACATTTTCCCACTTTTCTGGTAAGGACCAGTAAATGCTGAAAATGTGGATGCATAGTGAAATAAAAGCAATTCATTGTGTTCTCACACACACTGGTATAATAAGAAAGATATTTTGTCTTTGTCCTCAGTCCTGGCAAATAGCTTTAAAGTCCTTGAAATTTTCCTGATTTTTAAGGGTGATAGAATTGTCTTTTGTTCTAATGAGGTGATTCTTAGGCAGGTCCCAAGATATCTTCAGGATGGGGGATGGTCATCAAAACAAGCCTTCATTACAAGTTTGTAATTTTTAGCCCCACCCACCAACCTCCTGGGAGAAGAAAGGAACTAGAGATGGAAGTAATCACAATCACCAATGGCCAAGGACATAATCAATTAGGCCTGTAATGGAACCTCCATAAAAATCTTTAAATGATGGGGTTTGACGTGTTTCCAAATTGGCTAACTTCCATGTACTGGTAGGATGGCATATCTGAATTTCATGGAAACAAAGGATCCTGCTCTGGGGATGCTTCTGGACTTTGCCCTTGGTAAATCTTCAGTTTGTCTATTTTTTTGAATCCTTTATGATCAACTGATAAACAAAGTAAGTGTCTTCTTGAGTTCTATGAACCATTCCAGGAAGTTTTCTAAGGGGGTAGTGGAAACCTCAACTTATAGCTGGCCAGTCAGACGTACAGGTGACCTGATACTTGTGATTGGCCTCAAAAGTGAAGGTGGTCTTGGAAGCCCTAAACTAATTCCAAGTAGTCAGTGTTAGAATTGAAATGAATTATGGGATACTTAGATTGCATCCGAGAATTGGAGTTGGAGAAGTGATATTCAAAATAAGACCACATGTTTGGTATCAAGAGGGGGAAAGAAACCTCACAAACAAATAATGATTCCAGACACAGAGAAGAAATATTTATTCAAAATCTTAATCTCCATGTGTCTATTTACTGAAAGGTGCTTTCCATCTTTAAGCCTTGATTTTTTTTTTTAAGATTTTGTTTGTTTATTCGTGAGAGACACAGAGACAGAGACAGAAACAGAGACAGAGACAGAGACAGAGAGAGATAGGTGCAGAGCCACAGGAAGAGGGAGAAGCAGGCTCCATGCAGGGAGCCCAATGTGGGACTCCATCTCGGGTCTCCAGGACCAGGCCCTGGGGTGCTGACAGGTACTAAATTGCTGAGCCACCCGGGCTGCCCAGCCTTGATTTTTAATACTAAATCTGAAATAATGCTAAGTCTGACATAACACTTAACATGCACCTAACAATGAACTCATTTAACAATGAAAGAATGAATTTATCTTAAGATACTGTGACTATTAACAACTTAGTAAGTCCTGATTATTTGCATGGGTTTACCAAAAAAATTCATCATCCTGCCCTTGCAGTGATATTTTATTGAATAAGCTAATTTCCATCAAACAATCATGTTACAAATATAATGGCAAAGGAACTACAAAGTGAAATGGGAATATGTGGTTTAGGCAACTTTATTCTAGGGGATGAGATAAGCAGTTAATCATAGACAAAATAAATGAATACAGATTATTTACGATGTTAGAGGGCGATGTATGGAAGATTAAAAATAAGCAAGACTGCTATTTTAAATATCCTGTTCATAAATAAGATATTGTATGAACAAAGACCTAAAAGAGGAACAAGAGTTATTCAAGAAATTATGGATGAAGAGGATTCCAGGAAGCTGGAACACCAGTGCAAATGCCTGAAAGCCAGACCATACAGGGGGTTTTGGAAAAAATATAAGGAGGCCAGTGTGGCTGCATCAGTGTGAGCAGGGATGAGGAAAGCTAGTGAGAGTTTTGGTAGTAACTCTGGGGCAAAAGATAGTGATGATCCTTCCTGGAGTTAATAGCAGTGGAGGTAAGGAGAAGTGAATTCTGGGTATATTTTGTAAAGAACATCCTGTTATTATACATTGGTGATCTAGATAATCAAGTTGTTTTTGTTCTTTATCTTTACTATTTCAGTTCATTGCTCATTGATGGAACAAAAGAACTGCAACCCCTGGAGTATATTTCAAAAGGGGGTGGTATAGGAATGGAAAAATGTAGTCATTGGTTGCAAGAAGTTGTTTGGAAGCCAACTCCTGGGGACTTTCAGCAAGAGATTGAGAGACAGTCTGAAAAAGGAGAGTGCAATAGTAGTAAATAACGGGGGAAAGCGTTACTCTGACCCCTGGGAAGATTTACTTAACATATATTATATAAAGGAATGAATCAATCAATCAGACCAAATACTAAACCAATATGCTAATGGTCAGCTTCACTTTTAACATGTGAACTGAAACTAACAAGACAGATGCTTCAGGTTTTATACATATTTGCGTACATAGATATTGCAAAATAGTTATTTTACACAATTTCAATTAAAGCACTAATTTTACAATTTTTCAATTTATTTTTTTATTTGAAAAGTTACATATGAAGATAATTTCCTCTTAAAAACCCCTACAATTTATATTAATTTATTAGCATAAACGAAACATTTGGTTGTGTTTATCTTCATATAGTGTTGCGGCAATCGTGAATTTTTAATATTCAAAATATATCAGAACATGCAAAAGGTAGGTTTTGCATAAGGGATTAATGAATATATGATTCAGAGCCACCACTATGTATGTAGTAGAGGTATGATATCTAAATAGAATATATAAGCCTTACAAGTTTTTTTTGTTTTTTGTTTTTTGTTTTTAAGCCTTACAAGTTTTATGCGAGGTCTACGATTTCCATAATTCTCCTGGGTGTCTTCTCTAATCTCAATATTTCCCTCTGACATGCCTGGGACCAGATAATGTGGAGTTTTCCTACACCAGGCAGTTCCACTTATTTGGGTGTCCTACAACTCAATTCAGTTCTGACATTATCCAACCGGAGTTCGCATTGATCCCCGGTGTTAAGGGCTCAGTCCCACAAAACTATCTCCACCCACCACTTGAGATGCCAGTTTCAAGTCCAGGTTATTACCTGTGCCTCTGACCCACTGACTATAAATCAGAGGTTCCTGAAACACTCTTCAAATTCAATTACTTTGCTAGAGCTGCTCATAGAACTCAGGAAAATAGTTTACTTACTAGATTTTGGGACTATTATAAAAGGATAATTCCATCAGGAACTGCCGGATGGAAGAGATGCCAAGGGCAGGTATGTGCCCTCCAGGATGTGTCACTCTCTTAGCACCTCCACAAATTCACCAACCTGGAAGCTCTGGGAGTCCTGTCCTGGTTTTTTTTTTTTTTTTTTTTTTTTTTTTTTTTTTTTTTTTTTTTATGGAGGCTTCATTAAAAAAACCAATATTGAGTAACTCATTAGTCATTGGTGATTAAGTCAATCACCAGTTCCTCTCTCCTCCCTGGAGGTGAGAGGGTGGGTTAGACTCAAAGTCCCAGCTCTCTAATCACCTGACAACCAGACCCCACCCTTAGGGGTTTTCCAAAAGTCACCTCATTAATATAAACTCAGGTATGGTTGAAAGGGGCTTGTTATGAATAACAAAAGACACCTTTATTGCTCTTATCTCTTAGGAAATTGCTAAGGGTTTAGGAGCTTTATTCAAGGACCTGGAATGAGGACTAAAATATTACTGTAAATCACCATATCACAACCATTGATAGAAAGCTAGGTGTGTACTTCCTATCAATCATTTATGATCATATTCTTAAAATCAGAAATCTCTCACTTAGAGTTTTATTTTATGAATTCTTGAAGACAATCTTTTCACATAGATAAATTTTTAAATTCTAGAATTACATAATACCAGGTAAGTGATTTGAAATGCAGGAATTGTTGGGTTTTTTTTTTTTTCTGTTGTATTTGGCATTTTAAATCCTCCAAAATAAAGATAATCTATTATTTTCACACTAAATAGTATTAAACTGTATACTAACAAGCCTTAAAGAAACTTGCACACATCAGTACATGTGTAAAGTGTTTTAAAAATAATAGTACTCCACTGATAGCCCTAATATAAGATGGTCTTCAGAATGCCTAATATGATGGGCAAGTCAAACTTTTCCAAGAGAGCTTATGAGAGAAATTGGATTCTGTGGTTATTTCTTGAAACGTTTTCTAGTACCTTTTAATTATACCAAGAAAAGCTATCTGTTCATTTTCCTTGCAGAGAGAAAGTAGATTTTTCAGTAGTTCAGATGTGCTAACTTCAGATCATTCAGTTTTTAATTTGGGGGTGCTGTAGAAAGAAAATAAAGCAATGCCCAAAGACATTTTGAGGGTCCAGATGGGTGGGAGGGTCTGCATTAAGTGCAGACTGCAGGGAGGAAGTGGAAACAACCATCAAGAAGTATCTTTTGGTAGCTGACAAAATCAGAAAAATAATGCAAAATGTACTTTTGGCCGAGTCATTGATAAGTAACTAGAGCAAAGATAGTCAAAACATATTATTAATGTTAATTTATATTTGCATAAGCTTTCACTTATTTGAAACTAAAATACTGTATTTGGCAATAAAAATCATGGTCATTTTAATAAGACACATGAATTTATACCAGAAGTAATCCAGTTTATAAAAATAATGAATTACGGTGCCATCGAATAAATCAACAAAGATTCAAGTGATCATCCACACTCAGTGTTTAACATTTCTGGAATTTCTCTGGAAATTCTTGATACTTTAAAAATAAAAACATAATTTGTTACAAGTCTTGTGCACAACGAAGGTGCAAGAAAATTGTAGGTTTGGTGGTAGTGTTTCAAAGGTTCCTGAAGTCGTGGAAAACAGAAACAAAACGTGTTGTGGGAATATGCCCGACAAGCTATAAATAAGTAATTGTATTTTTCACATTTGATCTACAAAAGTTTTGTCGTCCTTTTTCTCAGCCAGAGCACATTTTACAGCTTATTGTATTTTATACTGACTTTGAGTGGTTTGTTCTGGTGAATTTACGCTTAGGAAAATACATATGCTTTACTACTGGTTTTTCCAGACCAATTAATCAACAAAATTCGAGTCAGAGAGGGGCTATTGGTCATCTAAATAAGGAGATAAATTTTAACTTGGAAAAAATGTTACGTGCCTGAAGGAATTCTTCAGAACAACTATCATTTCACAAATCCATTCAGATAGGAGACGTTTAAGGGCCTTGGCAATCAGTCCTTCACGTAGCTGATGGTTTGTGGGGCTTTACTTTCTTGTCAGAACCAATCAATGGCCTTGAGAACAAAAACTCAGTAGTGGTGAAGCTGGGAGAAAGGAAACGGGGCATTTTGTGGTGCAGAATGCATTTCAATAAGCTTAAACTCTAAGTGACAGATGAGGAATGTAAGCCGCTCAGCATAATTCTACAAATGAGGTGTGCGAGAGAGGTTTTCATTAAAATAAGTCTCACTTCACACAGGCTTAGGGGTCTTCCTGATGTGTTCTCAGACTCTCATTAAAGGACTCGCAAAGTGTAAAACTTCTCCAACATGGTTTTTCACACTCACTCGCTGTATGTTTATATATATATGTGATATATGAATTTCACCAGGAAAACATCTTGAAAGAGTATTTGAACTGAAAAGTATATTCATAACATGAATTAAACAAGAGGTCTGTTTGATCTTTTCCTTGAGAGAAGTGCATTTACATTTTCAAATGTGATCATTTATTAAAGTGCCATAGTTTGTGCTAGACATCACAGAAAAGATCATGCTTGCATGCCAGGGCACAGGCTTTGGCTACAAGTGAACAGATTCACAAATGAAGTCTTAGGGTACATTTTTATTATTCAATGAATCTTTTAATTCCTCGTAAATGTTATAATTATTGGAAACATGCTTTTGATGAATATCTCCAGGGCTTATACTAAAATAGGTGAAAATCAGTATTTAGAAAGTCTAGATTAATGTATCATCGTGTTACTTACATTTTTTAAGTGGAATATATCCATGAGCAGATTCTTTGTGTGGCTTCTTTTATTCTTATTATTATTCTTATTATTGTCGACACATTTGTGTTACTCTGTGTGAAGAAGCACACGTGTGTGCATGAGCTATTTTCACAACAACAAAAAATGTTTCATGTCTGGGTATTTACACTTCAAGAAAAATAAGACTTATTAAGAAAAAACTGAAATGTAAAGACTTAGTATTACTACAAAATTGTTTTTATTGTGATAAATTAATAGAGTATGTTGTTTTGTATTTGCATAATGAAATAATTACTCTTGTATAGCTATTTTTATGTAAATGAACTCTACATGCCTTTTTAAAAATTCAATTTATATAATAGAAAACTAAATGACACTGAGACTGCCATGACTTACCTTGGTGACTTTTACAAGCTGAAAGTTTTAGTCTTGTGATTTATGTTTAATAATTTAACACATTAATAATATTTTAGATGTGGATTGTTGAACATAAGCATGCAGATTATTTAAATGAATATTTAATTTTTATTCACCTTGCCAGAAGACAGAACATGCATTTAATTGCCCGATATGAAAAATGGAAAAAAGATCAGTAAAAATGGTAATGTAAAAAAAAAGTTTAAAATAAAATATGTCTCTCTCTCACTTTTTTTGGGCCACAAAATAAATAATTGGCTTGGCATTTCACATTATATAATAAAAATTATAGCACAATTTCACCTTACTTTTTGACTGGAAAACACTGAGTCTATATGAGGCACATATCAAAATGTACATTTTAATTTGGATCTACTTTTTTTATTCTGAATATCTTAAATAACATTATGAATATTTTACATAATGAGTCTAACACTTGTGCATAGAATGGACGTCTGATGAATAATACTTCCTTTGAATTTTTCTTCTGTGTTGATTCGCCCAAAAAAATCTCTCTAGAGAAACATTCTTAAGGCAGGGTGGGACACTGACAACCCCCAATAGACAATGCTGCTGTGAGCAACACTCCAAGTATTGCAGAAATGAATTTCAGTACTAAAATCTTAGTAATAAAAGGTGAAATTTATGGCGGAACTGAAGTCTAAAATAACACAAGCCACATTTCTATATCCTGGATATTGTCCTTCCTTCTTTGTAGTAAATTGGCAATTTAGGGAACAATGTATTATGCACACCCACATGCGTGCACACATACACACACAGAACTTTGCTAACCTTATTCTAGAGACTCATACAGGGTGGGTTATAATGATTTACTTTTGCAAAAGGAATTTTTTTTTTTTTTCAATCGCAAAGTCTGTTTAAGGACCCTCTAGTGCTCTTAGAGTACTTAATGTAGAGGCAGTGATTGGGGAGAGTTGATAAGGGAGTGGCTACACTTGAGAATTTGCAAATCAATTTGTAGCGTTACCCTTGGTGTCCATTTCACCCACCTTCTTAGTTTATTTTCCTTTATGTTCTTTTTCCATTCTCATCCTTTTTTGCTTTAAAAACTAAAATTGTGGGCAGCCCCGGTGGCGCAGCGGTTTAGCGCCGCCTGCAGCCCAGGGAGTGATCCTGGAGACCCTGAATCGAGTCCCACATGGGGCTTCCTTCTCCCTCTGCCTGAGTCTCTGCCTCTCTCTCTCTCTGAATAATAAATAAAATCTTTAAAAAAAAAAAAAAAACAAAAAAAAAACCTAAAATTGTGAGGACGCCTAGGTGGCTCAGTTAAGTGTCTGACTCAATTTCAGCTCATGTCATGATCTCAGGGTCGTGGGATCGAGCCACCCCTTGGCTCTACACTCAGTACATTCAGCCTGGAGTCGGCTTGTCCCTCTCTCTGCCCCTGCCCCTGTTCTTCCGAGTCTGTGCTCTCTCTCAAGTAAATAAAATCTTTAAAAAACTAAAATTATGGGTGAGGGCATAGTCAAGATTAAAGATTATTATTATCCTTGCCTGTCCCACACCTCGCCAGACCAATCTTGCCCTATCCTCACTTCCAAATACCATTCTTTTGTACATTTGACTTGAGTTAAATTGTCCCCATCTTGAAGACACACTATAAATAAAGAAAATATCCTTGTACAGTAAGCTGTAATTTAAAGGAAGAGAAGACCACTCAATCTTTTTTGTGTGTGTATGGAAATGGGGATAGATTCCTTCAAGTTATTGGGCTGAAATTATCCCTGTAACCTCATCTACAATTTTCTCTGATTGGGGAGAATTATTTCTATCTCATTTCATTCAGCTATAGGCAAATTTAGTTTCAAGAACTGAAATTTGAGAACATTGGAATGTTGCACAAGCTAACCTCTGCATTTTGAAGTATTATGAATCAACATATATTTAATTAAAGGGAAGAGAACTATGCTCATATGGCTATCTTTACGTAGTTTAATTAACTCATTCTAGGCATTCAGGGTGTCATGGTTCTTTCTAAAAATGCACCATTTATTACACTTCCATTTAAAAGTAAAAGCCCAATTTCTTTCGGTTTGTTGGTTTCTTCCTCTCACCTTCCCTTCTTCCTTCCTTTCTCTTTCTCTCTCTTTCTTTTTTTTTTCTTTCTCTTCCTTTGTTTCTTCCTCTCCACCTCACTCCTCTCTCTTTCTAGCACACACATCTCCATGGAAGAAAACGTAAAGAAAAAGTCCACATAAAAAGTCTATAACCAGATGGGATGAGAGTTTTTCTCAAGTCCAGTTTAGGTCTCAGGCTTCCTTGAAATATTCACAGCTATATGCCATGTATCATCTGAGTTAGCTATTTGAGGCACTTACTGCTTGGGAACTTTTCCACTTAGGATTAACAAGTATACCAGACTAGTTCTCAGTTTTAGGGACTTCATGAAAATAAGACATGCAGGAGTTTTTCAATTACTGCTCTTTTTTAAAAAAATTTTTAATTAAAGAGAGAATTCAGATATTACGATGAGGGGCATTGTTGAGTTTTACAGTCAGATCACTGATGATATTTTTATTTTAAACGAATACGCAAGCTGTAAATTGGCGAGCCAGGGGCTTCTGAGTTCTGATCCCAGAGCTGTCATTAGTTTTCTCTACTGTAATGGATATGTCATCTGAGCCCTGTCTGCCTCCATCTTCTTATCAGTAATACCAGAATGAGACTGCGGTACTTACTGACCTCAGAGGGGTAAAATAACAAGTATTTTAATGTAAGAAAAATACATTTTAAATGTCTGGGAAAATTGCCTGGCCTTTTAATTATATATATATATATATATATATATATATATATACTAGAAAAATACGTTAGGTGTATTCATCATTAAAGAAAAATAAATACAAAACATCTACTAATTATATTTATCATAAAAGACAAGGCATATATTTGAAGTTAAAAAAGAACTAAAACATTTCTGTCTTTGAACTTCTTGGCTTCTAACACAAACACTTTAGAATGCAACCTGACTCTCACATTATTAGATGACTCCTGATATTCATGAGGTTTCCATTCTATAAAATAAATTGCAGCTATTATTCTCTAATGATTCCTTAAAATAGTAAGATTCTGTGCTTGTACTGAATCGTGGAAGCTATAGTGTTAAAAAGATAATCTGTTTAAATACAAAGCAAATAAATAATTTTAACAAAGCTAGTATAACCGATAAGAAAGACTACAGAAGACAACACTTGAAACCATTAATTGCATAAGGGGCCTCAAAATTCATTAGTCTATACTACTTTCTCTTGCTAAATGGTATTGGGCCTTTAGAAATGTATCTTATCCAATATCTGCTACCATAACTCCTCTTAGGGATTATGAGAATTCAAGCCTTTTCTCCTGTGACATTCGCTCTTTTATAGCTTAGAGCCAAAGTGAATTAATTCTTCCCACACAAAGAAAATATCAAATTTCAAGGAACACAAGTTTAGGGTTTATATATAGTCATATAAAACACTCTTTGAGTCAAAGATATTTGCTGTGCTTAAATAATCTCTTGCTTAAATCAAACATTTAACCCTCAAAGTGTCATGCCTAAAACCTTAGACCTATACTACTATTAGTAAAGAAATATTTTATTGTGTTTTTTTCTCAACATAACTCACATAGTTATGGTTGATTCTAATGTCCTTGCAATTTGAAATTGACCTCCTAATTATGTGAACTCAGACTTGAAAGTGCCTTTGGTATATAAAGGAGAATAAACATAGCATATTGATTAAGTTGAACAAGGTTTTAAAGATTATCTGAAATTTCTGAGGTTGAATAAATTCATTATTTTTGTAAGATGGCATTAAATGTATATGGAACTATACATATTTTATTAATATATATGCATCCTGACATAAAGTGTGAATTAATGACAGAAATTGTTGAAGGTAGGGACCTTGGCTTATTGACTCTTTTTAGACTTATCATGAGCTATTTTATGGCATTATTAATTATCTATAATACTTCTATTGAATGAATTATTCATTTTGGATTATGTGTATCAGTTAATATTGGAAGGTTTAAACCACATATGAATACAATATGGGATCCATAAAACAGAGGAAAAGCCACATTGATAATTCAAAAGCCTAAAATATATTAAAAAATTCATATTCAGGAATAATTTTTACCTCCATAAGAATTAAACTTCATCCAGAGTGGAAGGCAGTTGCTTTTTTAATAGGACAAACCAAACTGCAAAACAGAGGGTCAGAAACCTTTAAATCCTAATCTCTATTTTGTTATTTCTATTTACCGTGTGGCCTCAGGCAAGGCATTGAACCTCTCATTTTATTCAGCTGTGGGATAAGAACACTTACCTACTTTATATGGTTATTGTGTATGTTAAGTAAATAATGATCCCAAAGTTCTCTGAAGGCTGTAAAATGGAATATAAATACTGAGCCAAATTCTTCCATTCAGTATCTCCCATTGGGTATGCACACAAAGAATTCCATATATATCGGGGGAAAATGTGTGAGAAGTAACTGATAATACAATTGTGAGAGAATTTTTGGTGAGCAGAATCTTACGCAATTAAGAAGGTATTGTTTGCCCCATATTTAGAGCTAATGTGTTTCAGCTGCTAAGACAAGCCATGGTGCTTCTAACCATCAACAATGGTTATGAAATGCAATTTAAGCACTGTGTTTTGGGGCACCTGGGTGGCTCAGTTGGTTAAGCATCTATCTTCAGCTCAGGTCATGATCCTGGGATCTTGGGATAGAGACACATGTCAGGCTCTCTGCTCAGCTGAGAATCTGCTTCTCCCTCTCCCTTTGTGCTTGTTCTTTTGCTCGCTCTCTCTCACTCCCAAATAAATAAAAATCTTTAAAAAAGTACTGTTTTTTAATAATAATGAACTGATTACATGTAGAATGAATTTAAAATACATTTAACAATTATATTTTTTGTTAGTATTAGAATCAGTTGTGAGTTTCAGATAATCCCAAACCAAAGTATCTTAAATAAAGCACATTTCTCTGTAATCATTACCTACAGTTCATTGGTCTAGGGCCAGTAGGAATCATCACAGTGTCAGACGCATTTCTTCTGTCTTATGGTTTGCCCAACATCCTCCATATGTAGCTTCCACAGCATAGTCTAAAATGATTATCCAGCACCAACAATCATCTTCCCTTTCCAGATAGAAAGAAAAAGAAAGAGAAAATGGATAACAGAAAGGAAAGAGCAGCATGAGCAGAATCCTTAAGCAATCTTCCAGAAGCTGCCTCATGACTCTGTTTAGAGCCTCTTGAATGGTAGTACTCAGTCAAATGACTATACCTGGTGATGGAGTTCAGGACCACTACCCTGAACTGTGGCATATTGATGTATTAAATACGTTAAACTAGAAGAATTTGTCCTTAAAGACTGAAGAAGGATGATCACTCTGGCCCTCCAGGCTCCCCAGCTTTTCTCCCCTGAAGCAAGTCATAAAACTCCCATGTGAAATATGCCCTCTCTGTTGCAGAAGGAGAGAAGACAGTCTTATCACTAAAGACAGGAAATTTAGGCTTAGGAAATCTGTACAAACAGACCTTGTTAACTAACTTTTATCTTCCTTATTACTTAACCATTTACTACCTCCAGACCAAATCCCTTTCTCCCAACAATCCTTTGCAAATTTATTTTTTCTTTGGCTAAAAGGTATAAATGCTTCCTGTTCTGGTCACTTCTTTAGGTCTTCATTGTCTCGTGATGGCTCCCATGTAAATGTAAGAATTTAATAAAATGTATGTGTTTTTTTTTTTCCTATTAATCTTTGTCAGTTTAATTTTCATACCCAGCCAGAGACCCTGGGAGAGTCAATACAAGCTCTTTCCTTCCCTAAGGCTACAAAGGAAGCACTTTTTTCTGAGTGCCATGTGTCAAGCTACAAATTCTATTACTCTGAAAGGAGAGAATAAATATTGTGGTACATCTAACAGTCCTGTGGTATAGTCTTAGTTAATAGGCAATTTCAGATTATTAAAATACATAGTCATATCTCAAGACGTAAAAGAAACCACAGAATATCTACAAAAGGAAAGAAATGACAGGTAGAGGTTTGTTTTTATTTAGGGCTAAATGGGTGTCACATGGTCAATTTAAAAATATCTACTAATAATAAATAGTAAAGCATGTTTTTGTGTTGTTACTGGATCACCCAACAGGGGGCTGTGGTCCTACAGAGATGAGAAAAGGAGTCCATGTCAGAGGATGACTAAAAGAAGAATCATGACTTAAATTCACTGGAATGATTATCATTGGACAGATTTGGTGGGTCTTGTATGATGTTTTTGGGGATCAGGTAAAAGTGTAATTCTTGTATCTGGAAACTAGCTGAAACCGGTTCCATGGATCTAGATAGCTCTCTAGATGTAGGCAGTTTGTAGTAGAAACATGTTGTTTTTCACATTAGGAGAGTAAATGATTAGAGACCCTGAGTGACACAATGCAAAGACCATTGCCTTCCCAGGAAAAGAGCTCAAAGCCTTATTGAAGTTAAATCCAGGAGAAGAGAAAAAAAATCTAGTATCTTTGTGCAGCTACTATGTGCCATATATGCAAGGCACTTCTCATGTTGTCCATTCATTCATGACAACACACTTACACTTATAACATTCCTTTTTCCAGCTAAATATTTGGAAGTGCAGGAAGTTTAAGTTATCTGATTAAAATCTGACAGCATATGAAATCACAAACCCAGAACTCATAGCCAGATATATTGGACTCTCAAGTGAGTGTTCCTCCTATTGCCATGATGTATCCCCAAAGAGGTCCAGTAATGTTATCTTTATATGTGAAGGCATCTTGTAAATGTCAGTAAATAACACATTTTATAAATCAAAATAAAATGCTATAAATTCATTGTTATAATTATCTGTATGTCTTTTGTTAACACTGGATCAAGAATAATTCATTTCTTTTGGAGAAGTATATAATTATTTTGTTTAATTTAGGCCCAATAGAGTGTTTCCTCAAGTTAAATTAAAAGGCAGCATTAAATATAAGTAAAAATATTCAAGCAATATACAATTAATACATAAATGTTTATCTTTATGATATATTTATTTCAAAAGCATTTATGCTCTGGTGGGGGAAATTGCCTTAAAGTAGCCCTTACTGTACTATAGTGGGAGGGTAAATTAATACTACTTTCTAGGAGAGAAAGCAATGTAGCAAGAGTGTTCAAAATTTTCCTACATTTTGATCATACCCTTTGGATTTGATTCAAGTGATCTACTACATAATAATAATAATTGGCGATTAGGACACAGATTTATATACAAGGATGTTCATTTCAGGGGTATTGAAATTAGTAAATAGAATCAAACTTAAATATCCAAAAAAGGTAAATACCCTCTAAACCATAGCATAGGATTGTTTTAGGATATTATCAAAATTATAGTTTAATACTGTTTGTTAACATGTGAAATGTGTCTCAGTGAATTGGAGAGCAAGCCAGGGTCTTATAAATAATTGGGCGACTATTTTGGCAATCCCAGAAATTCACTGGGATCTTACACAGAAGATAGGATTTCTAGGTCATATTGCTGTATTTTAACCAAAGGAAGCGTAATTAAAATATGTGAATATATTTTCTCCCCTTTAGTAAATCTGGATGTATCAGATTAGATTTAAAGGGTCTTTAAAATAGCCTAGTGTTTTGTTTTATTTTTTTACCTAAAAATAATTTGGCTACTACTTTATTCTCTGTCTACCTACTACTATAATAAGGATTATGTCAAGAGTTTGGAATGTATAAAAATATAGTTTCTACATTTTGCAGTTGATATAGTTTTAGAAGAACTTGACCAAATAATTTCATTTTTTTCCTGTACCTTGGTTTCCATGTTACAAGACAAAGACATCAATGATAAACTACTTCCCAGGGATGTTTTTGAGCATTAGTTAATGTTTGTAAAGCCTCCACAGAGACCAGAGGATGAATAATGAAATAGACTCTCAAAGTAGTATTATCACTCTCGCCTTTCTCATTAGTCTCTAAGAGGCTTCATGCCAACTGTTAGCATTTCAACTGCCAGAATGAGGGGTTTCTATTTTAATTTTACCTAGAAAAGTGAGCGTTTCTTGAACATCTGGGGTTCACCTCGGCATAATTCCAATAATGCTTCCATGGAATCAGGTATGTGAAGTGTGATGACCAGCACCACAAAGGAATTCATATCTAATTTTAGGCCTGCTGTTTCAATTTATAATTTAGCTTACATTTTAAACCTATTAGGAAAAGCAGTATCTAAGTAATACATTTGAGATTTATTTGAGGTTTCTATGTAAGAAAATTTTGCTTTAAATTAAATTACATTAAAACCTTGTCTACAGGGAGTGGGCAAACAGAATGGGATTAGAATTTTGGCCAGCTACTTTCACCATATTTTTCTCTGTGTATTATATGAAAAAGATGAGTTCAAATGAAAGAAAATTATTTACTCATTCATTTAAAAGTATGTCTTACAGGTAGGTACTGGGTGCAAAATGGTGCTAGGGATATAGTAGGATACAAAGACAATTAAAATCCTATTCCTGTGGAGAGCATATTTAATAGCACTTGCAAGATCTAGGATGACCTGACTATATTTTTATATATTCCATGAACTTATCACATTATCTGTCACAAGTAGCCACTCAGTGCAAGTTCGATAAAAAAAAAAAAAAAAAGAATGAATGACTCAAGCACATTAAGGTTGTATAGAGAGAGCCAAGAATTTCATTTGCATTATCTAATTGCTGGGGACCTACTGACACTGAACTACATGGGCCAATCAGAATTGAATAAATATTTAATTAATTTTACAAGATAGTTGTTGTTTTTAAGATTAAGGTGCTTCCATTAATAGAATAAATGGTAGACATAAGTATAGATTGATGAGAATGACTGAGTTTTTCTGAGGATTCAGGATATTAATTTTCACAAGTGGCAACTAAAGAATAGGAGTGGGAAGAAAGTAGTATCAAATCACATTTCATAGTTGCAAAGGATTTAGACCATAATCAGAGTATGTATGGCTCAAATTGCTCTTTAGTTCAATATTATAGAAACTATGTCTGATTTTTAAGGTAATTTGTTAAAGTCAAGAACAATGCTATCCAATAGAATTGTCTGCAATGATGGCGAAATACAATTATGTATTTCTGCTCTCCAGTAAGGTAGCTTTAAGCCAAATGCAGCTGTTGAGCCCCTAAAATGTAACTAGTACAGGGACGCCTGGGTGGCTCAGTGGTTGAACGTCTGCCTTCAGCTCAGGGTGTGATCCCAGAGTTCTGGCTTCAAGTCCCATTTGGGCTCCCACAGGGAGCCTGCTTCTCCCTCTGTCTGTGTCTCTGCCTCTCTCTGTGTGTCTCTCATGAATAAATAAATAATCTTAAAGAAAAAAAAAAAGCTTTAAAATGTAACTAATAAAAATGAAAGACTGAGTTTTTAACTTTAATTTTGGATAGGCAAGATCTACAAGAAAAAAATGGCAATAACTATAAGAACTGTTTTTGCTAAAATTTCTATGTGATAGCTGGAACATATGTATCAGATTATGGTAGTAACCAACCATAATCTGGTGATAGGTCATAACTTGGTAGCTGGGAGTTGGGAAGATAGTGAGCAAAGAGTAGGACAGACCATATAGCTAAAAGCTCCAACTAACGAATGAGAACGACCTGGGTTTAATTTCTTTTTTTTGGGGGGGGGGGTTAATTTCTGATTTAAAAAAACTTATAGCAGTGAGACTTAGGGCAAAATAACATGATCAAACTCAACTGTGAAGCAGGGATAAAAAATATCTATACTCACAAGGTTATGAGAATTAAGTAAAATTAATGTAGGTATGGTGCCTTGCATTGTCAGTGTGCAGTATATGATTTTAATTGTTGTTACTGTACTATCATTATCCAATCTGATATTTTCTTAAATGATGTGTATATACAGGGAAGAGCAAGCAAGATAAAATGATCAGTTACTTGTTTTAATATTCATTCAGCCTGAATGCCCATTGCCCGCTGCCTATTCTTTCTAGTGAAAACTTATTTCATCAAATCTTTGCTAAAATAACTTACACTATAGGTTTACCTGAACACAGTAAAGTGTAATCACTTTTTTTTTTAATGGAGGAGTGGTGCCCGCATGCTTCTTTATGATACTGTTCATATATTTTCCATACTGTTTAGGATATGGATTTAGGATTCTTAGATGGTTATCTTCCGTATAGTTTTTACTCCTTTTTTTAGAAACAAAAAAATACAGATTAAGAGAATTTTTTCATATCATAACTATTACCTTTTTCACTAAACTTTTCATTCCTAAGCATATATGTATGTGGATAATATGTGAGTCTGTACTATAATATGATGCACAAAATAATTTTCATTTGGCTCACAATCAAAAAAGTCTGAAGGCTTATCTTTGAGGATTTCAAGTCCCAAACTGTATTTTTAGGAACTATGTGTCCAAAGAGTGAAGGCAGCCTCAGATGATTATGCTGAGAATAATATAAGGTGGTAGATGGTATTTAATGGTAATACAGCACTGTATGCTGCGTGGAGGTTCAGAGAGATTAAAATGATAATTTAGGGATGAGAAAAGGAAATTAGAAATAAATCATAACAGAAAAGAAGAAAAATGAAAAGGAAAAAAAATAGGTTGTTTCTTCTGTCTAAAAACAAAAAGTTTCTGGTGAGGCTTGCAAATTTTTGCAGGATAGTAACTGGACTGAAGATGCTGAGAAAAAAAGATCTGAGTTTCTGCAGAAGCAAATGCGTTATTTTGCTTCCTAGTACCAAGAGTTACTCCTCACCTCCCCAAATTCACCTTTCTGCTCCCACCTCACATCTGCTGGGAATTGTTCCACATATTTCTACAGATATTTCACTCCCAAGGAAGCTGTCGTTATCCTATGTGACCTTCCCTGAGAAATCCTTGATTGATCTTGAGTTGGGCATATGACTAAACCAAGTGGAATTTTTTAATTGAAACCGAGAAAGGGTTACTTTCCTGTGATGGATTTCCTAAGATGTAAAAACAATGCTTTCCGATATATTTGGGCAGCTGTTCTGTAGAGAGAGAAGCAAAGATAAGAATTAGAGACAAAGTCCTGGTGGATTTGGAGCCACAACTCCCATTTGCTCCTGAGGTCCAGCTGTGTCTCTGAACTTCCCAGGATTTCAGTGTCTTATCCTTTTTGGGCTCTGAGATCCAACAAATATATATATATTTTTATCTCAAGTGTGAGAAGAGGTACTATTATTTGGCTAATATAGTTATGGGTAGTATCACTAACAGGGACAATGGTAAAAGAAAAAAAAAACATTATAGGATGTTTGGAAATAAGAGCAAAGGTCAACAGAGTAAGATGCACAAACAATAATGAAAAACAGAAACAGCACAACTAGACTAATATCATTGATAACTGAGTGAGAAAGATTGGTGGTCAAAATGATGGTTAGATGCTTAAATCTGATGAGACGTTTTAGTTATATTGGCTCATATATGTAGAAAATAAGAATGTATATATGATATATGTACCTAAGTATTTAATAAACCTGCTCAGAAAGCTGTGGCTAAAGAATGTTATGTTTACCAAACATGTTTCCTTTGTCTTCCAGTCTCAGCACAATGCTACCTTTTCCAGTCCTACTTGCAGCTTGGAGTTGCAGTAGGACTGAGTTCTGACCTGTAGAATAAGTTCGTTGTGATGTGTGCAGATTAGAATCCTGGCCCTTAGAAGCCTCCCTAGAGCAACTCATGTTCTTTTTTCTCGACCCTTTCCCTATAGAGAGCAGTGTGTGATGGAGAGGAGAGTCACAATATGAAAGAGCCTGGGATACCAGGGACCACATGGAAGGCTGCCCAAGCGGAAACAACTGCTTGGACTAAGATGTGTACTAAAAATACATGCATAGTGTCAACCTATTCATTGAAGGGAAGAAAGGTTACCCATTCCAAAAGTTAGGGGTGACTCATAGATTACAAGGTTTTTCAGGTATTTTGAAATAATTTATTTGTACATAATATTGAAGAAAAGGATAAAACAATAGGATAGCGTTAGGCTAGTGATTGCTGAATGACAGGATCCTACCCATTAGCAAAAGGATGACAATGGATAATGTACCTGAACTTGAAACTGTGTTTACATCCCTGCTTCAATTTGCTCAGCCTCATTAGATGAGAAAGAATAGCCTGTTCTCAACTGGCTACGGAAAAACTTAATTTCAAGTTTGAAATCTTTTCCATATCTGCAAGGAATTTCTGGATATACTTTATATTTGTAACATGATTCCATTGATTCTCATACATCATGTTATTGGCAAACAAAAGTACCTAAGGGACAGATACAGTTTGATAGTTCCAGCCATCAGTGACTATGTGAGAGCTGCTGCGAATTTCAAGGTTATACTTAAACAGATATGGGCATGTCCTGAGAGCTTTGTGCTTCTTAGTAAAATTATCTGCAGAGGTGATCTCTGAAGAATATAAGAATATTAATAAATTTCTAAAAGCATCTATTAAATGTTATTTGATTTCTCCTTGTTGAAAAAAAAAGCAGTCTACTAGTCTCAAATTTATTTTATTCATTACAGTTACTGAGCTGTAAGACAGCTAAAGAAAATGAGTAAATTAGGAAGCATATTTAGGTGCCCATATACTTTATTGTTGAAATAAAATGTTGTAGAGGTTTAATAGAGGTGAGGAAGACATCATTTTGCCTCATACTTAGACCACTAGTACTTGCATGAGAATTGATGTCAACTGATGTGACAAAGCTATTTGCTTTGCTTTGTGTGTTGTAGATAAAAGCAGACTTTTATATAAATTCAGGGTTTTTTTTAATTTTGCAATTATCTTAAAAAGCAGTGACCAGTCTGTACCTTCTTATTTTCCTTTGCCAACCCTCGACCTTTTAAACTCTGTATTATATCAAATGCCAAATAATGAATTTAATTCATGTTATCCCTAAAATTGTATCTTCTTTATCTATTAGGTCTACTGAGTTACATTAAGTTTTATCTCTATGGTCTGCACAATCCTATTTTGTCAGAAATGGTGATACCAATTCATCTTTCCACTATGTAAATCAATGCTTCAGCAATGATAGTTTTACACATATTCATACCTTTACTTGGGAGGCTGATATTGCATAACGGTAATGCAAAGTAGAGGTATAAAGTCAGATTAGCTGGGTTCAAAACAACCAGGTCCTATTTCTGTAACCTTGGACAAGCCACTTAGCCTCTTTGGGCCTCAGCTCCTTTATTTATAAAATGTCAATAGTAATAGTGCATACCTCACCGTGATATTGTGAAGATAAAATAAGCAAGTGGATACTGTGTGATTAGAACAGCCCTTTAATAGACACTAATGCTTGCTGATGTTTTTTGTGGTTGTTACCGTTGATGTTACTAGATGTGATGCATTATATTGGGTAATGTGGGTGGGGGAAAAAAAAAAAGAATAAGTTCCTGCCCTTAAATGCTTTGAATTGCAGCAGAGGAAATGTATGTGTACACAAATGATTATTATAGAATGTGATAAAGGTACATATAGAGTGCCTTAAGATTTGGAAATGGAAGTGACTTACAGCTTTGGGATGTCAGAAATTTCACAGGGAATCACATTTGGTTGGGGCTTTAATAAGAGATGTGCCAGAGAAGGATAGGAAACCATCGAAAGCATGGAAAACAAAATGGGCAGAGCACGGAGTCCTGAAACGTCATGAACACGTTCAGGAAATAAAAAGTAATGCACCCATTCCAAAATAGTTCAGGAGTTCATTGAAATTAGAGCAGTGGCTCTTGACAGGTAGCAGTTTTGTTTCATATGGCAGGAAATGTATGGCAGTGCCTTTATTCTCACAACAGGGAGGTGCTATTGGCATTTAGTATGTAAAGACCCGACGTGCTGCTGAACATCCCCACAGCAAGGAATTCCAGGGCCAGAGAGATGCCTGGTGCTGGAGGCAGGAAGCCTGGACTACAGAAATAGGCAGGCGTAGAGAGTAGTGGACCAGCTAGGGATTTGGTTGGGATCCACTTGAAAAGAGCTTGGTATGGGATTATAAAAATGCTGCCATATAATGGTTATCTGAACCCTGATCTATTAATTCCCTGAGGTTCCAGAACATTTGCCATTTGATAAGTGATACATTAACAGTCTACTATCAGCTAAAGAAAGGTGTCTTCACTTCAGGGAGAAAAATTCCCTATGCTCTTCAGAAATCTGCTCTCCTTAGTCATTGAAACCAGCCTTAACATCATTTAAGGTAAAAATTCTGTCCTCAGAAGTGCTGATCCATAACCCCCTCGGGCCTTGACTTAAAATATATATCAAAACCACAGTCTCCATTCACTGTTTTCTTCCTTCAGAGGCATTTCCATACGTATTTTTAGAGCTCTTTCCCTTACGTCTCTCCCTCCTGCAGATGCTCCCAATACTCTGTGGTATTCCACTTTCGTGATTGCTGTTAGTCTCGAGAAAACAAAGAAAAGTCTTTTTCATATACTTTTGTTTGTCTTTTAAGGTAATCGAAGGCACAAAGAGAAAGAGAGAGAGGAAGGAATAGATGTGAAAGGATCAGAGTAAACAATCACTTTGAAGGCTTTAGCGTTTTAGTAAATATGTTTCTCTACCAACACAGTACCCTGCGACTAAAGGAATCCAGGCACATTTAGATAAAGAGGAACAACAAAACAACCTCGTTTGCGGCTTTTCCAGAAGAAAATCAAAGTATTGCTGAGGGTCTTCTACTTCCTGCTGATTTTGTTTTTCTAAAAATGTGTATTGATTTCTTCCACCTCAGAGATTCATAAATGTTATTAAAAATGAATGGCAGGTCTGATTTAAATTAAATGTCAGGTGGTTGATAGGTTTCATAATACTTCTTTTAAATTTTAATGACATTCTTCCTTGATTTTGTATTAGAGGCATGCAAAACATAGAATACCAAAATCCACAATAGTAGATGCTAAATGAATGCATGAATAATGAAGCTCTCGCTTTTTTGAAAATAAAAAAGGGAACAGTATATCTGTATTTGTTATGGCTTATTCCAAAGCCACATGGTCTAAATAATACCATGTTTCTACTCATTAGATAAGATAGAAACCCCATCTTCAACTTATTTGCTCCTATTCTTGCCTTTTAAGCATGATAATTCCTTGAGCAATATCAAATTCCTGGCTCATTTGGAAAGCACTGCCAGATATCAGGATGCAAAAAAGTAGGACAGGGTGTTGTACTTTATTAGAGTCTATCATAATGTCTTTGGGGCGAATGTCAACCTTTCAAAATGCCACATGGCATTCTAAGACTCGGAAAAAATCCCCTTATTTTGCCCCAAATGGCTTGTCATATGTTTTAAAAGTCTGAAGAGTAAAATATGCGTTCTATGTATATAAAGGTAATTTCTTTTCCAAAGCTCTCTTCTTTTGCCCAAGCGGAGTGTTCACTGGCCATAACCACTTAGACATTATACATTTCAAAATGTTTTATCCTCAAACACTTGATTACTC